>NC_061114.1:178518674-178548078 GCF_002878395.1 Capsicum annuum | reverse complement strand
AGTAATAATATAATGCATCCTCATATATTATAATTAATACCGCTACTTTTAAACAAATTTTATTATATATGCAAGCAACTATGTATGAGTCAGCTTATACATAAGTATGCACGATAGTTTAATCGCAACACTTAACTAAACAATTATCATATTTCATACCTCGAATATTTTAAATAATTTTTTAAGTATAACATAGGTAACATAATACATTTCATGTATGATTATAACATATGTACCTTTCATCATTCATACTGAGTATATAATGAAATACAATTAGAACCAATTCTCAAAATCAAAGGTATGAGAATTGAATTCCGCAACATATGTTAAAACTAGTAACTCCGTCAAAGGTATGTACTGTAATGCTGCAAATCATAATTATTCAATCAAAATAAAAACACAAAATACCAATTATAAACTATAAATTAGAAATGAACCAGAAATAACAATTTCAAATAAAGTCATAATAGTTTTCCAGATTGTTTGCAGGTATACTGTAAACTAGTTATTCCAAAAAAAAGGAGAGGGGAGGGGGAGGGGGTCATCATTTTGATAATGAAATTATCTTGTCCACATTTTCTTTGAGAAAAAATCGCAGGTACGTCGATTGTGACCTGCACGTTGGAGACGAATTATCTTCAATGATGTATTTTTGACCTGCACGTTGGAGACGAATTACCTTCAATGATGTATTTTAATTCAATTTTTTTCGACCTTCATCGATATTTAACTCTGTGGCAATAGTCAAGATCAATTTCAAGAATGTTACACTTTCTGAAACAACAATACCATCACTCAATATCCTTATTGGACTTGTCGAAAGTTGAAACACACATCGAAAAATTTACAAATTTTGAAAAAATTTTCTTCAACTCAATGTACACACTCACTTCATTGTCATTCCTTATGATAATTGGAGAGGAATTACCTTCAACAATGTATTTTACTTCAATTCTTTTATGAACTTCTTCAATATTCAATTCCGTCGCAATTGTTGCAATCAATTTCAAGAACGTAATACTTTCTGAAACAATAATTTCTGCACTTTTATATTGTTGATAAAGAATTTTGGACTCCCAAATACCCGAATGACACAACAATATGGGGGGTGTTCATATTGATTTTTGGATAAGAGAAGAGACTAGTTGTCGACCTTTTTTTTAGATTGTAATGCAACAAAAAAGAAAATTAATGATGATGTTTAAGATATTTTTTAAATTTGAATTTTAGTTACTATATTTAATAATACACCACATAATGATACATAATTAGTGACGTTAATTAAGCAACAGAAAGATAGTATCTGATTTCTCTTTTCATAAATATAGGCTAATCAGTTTTCTCATACATTTCAACAATGTATGAGGGTCCACGACATGTATAAGTATTTTTATCAAAATCGAGAGAGAGAAAGACAATCGATATTTTGTGTAATTACTTTCATTATGGAAGAGATTTATGTGGTTCATACAAAATTTTATGATAGGTGAGGCACACCATTAATTGCGTGAGAATTTTTTTAATGGATTAAATATTGTGGATCCCACTCAATCTGCTAACTTTTCCTTTTCTCTTCCCCTCCACCTTCTATTCATCCTCACTCTTCCAAGTCCTTGATGACATGTAAGTTTTTATTGTCTTTGTTTGTTTACACGGGTCATTATTTTTCTTCTCATGTATTTTATTTCGTTTCTCTTTCTTTCTTATAGTTTTGATCTTCATTTGTCAAATAAATTTTTATCTTCTTCGACTTTTTCCTGGTTTATGTTCTTTTGGTTACACCCTTGATTCATCTTTATTTGATCATTTTTCTATTGGTACAACATTAAGAAGAAGTAAATGATAAAGGTAAACTTTTTACATCATATTACCTTTGAACATAATAAATTTAATGCTTTGAAAAATGTATTAGATAATGACTCATATTTAAGTAAAATATGTAGAAATAGATAAATTATTCATTGATTTTATAAATTGGACAAATATTGTCCAACACTTTAAAATGAGATAACTATATGGCTTAACAAACATAGACTTCTAATTACCCTATTTAGTCTAGGTTTCAATTAATTACAATCTATAGCCTCCTTCTTGCCTATTAATTATCCCTAATTATAATTCATAATCTCTCTCATTATTTTCTATCTTTCACTATTTTCTATTACTCTTTTTTTTCCCTTTTCAATTTTTTTCTTCATTTTTTCTTATTTTTTTTTTGTTCTCTTTCTTTTTTCTTTTCCTTTTCATTTTTTTAATCCTTTTTTCTTTTTAATATTTTTCTCTATATTCTATTACTCTCCTTTTTATATTTTTTTCTTCATTTTTCCTCCTTCTTTTTCTCTCATTTTTTCTCCTTTGTTTTTCCTTTTCTTTTTTTCTCCTTTTCATTTGTGCAAACTAACAAACACAAGTACAAGTGCGAAATATAAAACACAAATATTAATGCGAACTATAACATACAAATACAAGTGCGAATTATAAAATACAAATACAAATGCGAATTATAACATATAAATACAAGTGTGAATTATAAAATACAAATAGAAATGCGAACTATAACATACAAATGCAAGTGCGAACTATAAAATACAAATAAAAATGCGAACGATCATTTGTACTTTTTAATTATCGAAAAGGAACGATTGATTTTTTCTTTCTACGAATACTTATTTGTATTTATTGATACAAATAAATACAATTCAAATTTTTGTACAAATACAATATATACAAATACATATTGTGTGTGTATTTGTAAAATCATTTATTTCATTTGTTTGTAATTGTATTTGTATCAAGTGATATTTGATTATTTACAAATACGAATGACAATTTTGACATACAAATACAAAATGGTACATTTGTATCAAATGATACATTACATATTTATATATTTTAGAATCAAGAAAATACAATTAATGCATTTACTTATTTGTATACAAATACAAATGATAAATTGTACATAGTTACGACTAAATAAAATATGCAATCAACTTACAAATACAAATATAAAATAATTCTTTAAAAATATAAAGGCATTTCTGAAAATAGAATATAAATACAAATATAATCAAAATATAATCTAAATATAAAAACACAATACCACAATATAAATATAATCCAATATAATGTGCAGTCAATTTAAAATACAAATATAAAATATTTCTTTAAAATACAAGTGCGAATTATATAAAATATAAATGATGATACGAACTAACAAATACAAATACAAGTGTGAACTATAAAATATAAATACAAATGCGAACTACAAAATACAAATACAGGCGTGAACTTTAAAATACAAATACAAATACAGTTGTATCAATGAATACAAAAATATAAATAACGGTGTGACTACAAATACAATAAATAATTGTGGTATTTATGTTATTACCCATGACTTGTGCTCTGGTAGTCATATTTTTCAAAAAATTTTTAAAGTATAAAACAAAACAAAAAAAATGATAAAGAAAATAAGTATAAAAAAGAAAAAAAAAATCAAAGAAGAAAAGAAAAGAAGAAAGAAAAATAGAAGTTAGAGATAGAAAAGAGAAAAAAAGAAAAAACAAACGAAAAGAAAGAAACGAAAAAAATAAAAATAAGAAAAAATAGAAAAAAGATGAAGAAAAAATTGGAAAAAGAAAAAAAATAAGAAAAAAATGATAGTATTTTTGGCGAGACTAAATATGTAGTGTATTTATATTTTTTATAAACACAGACTACTCAGTAAAAGTGAATACAACGATTGAGAATTAAATACAACGGCTATAAATGGTAAATATATAAAATATGGCTATGAAAGGTAAGTTTTGTGCGAAACTTTTGCTATTTCTAAAATTTCTTCATTTTAAAATAGAAAAGTGGACAAGTAAAGAGAAACACAGAAAGAAATATTTTAGACCTTAGTAACTTAAATTTTTTAATGATAAGTGCAATACCAATATACCAACATTAAATTTCTATATTACAAATAACAAAATAAAAGAATATTGTGTATCATAAAATTTATATATATTACTTAATTTTGTAAAAGAGATTTATTTTTTTAATTTGATTTAATTTTTCATAAATTCCTTTATCAACAAATATACCCTTTTGCATTTCACTATTTTCATGGACACACCTTTGTTGAGACAAAAAAAAGATTCAGAGAGCAGAGAGCTCAGAAAGTATACGTGAGACAGGAAGATTAAGATATTTTCTCTGTTATATTTTTACTTGATTTCTTGACTTAGCTCATTTCTTAAAAAAAGATTAAAGATGTAATATTAAACTAACTTTATTAATGATATTTTCAAATTCTAAATTTGACTACTACTTTTTCCGTCCAATAATGTCAGTATACTAATATGTTCAATAATATTTGTACACTTTGAAAAATTAATGAATAATTTATTTATTTTTGCTCATTTTACTCCTGGTATTAATACTATTCATTATCCAATACATTTTTTAAAGCAGTGAATTAATTATATTCAAAGAGTGATACTGTAAAATTATTTCTATTATTTATTGTTTCTTAATATGTTTGTCAAGTTAATAGTGGACAAATATTATAGGACCGAGAGAGCACTTTATGATTACTTATTTAATGCTAATGATAACATTCCCTCCGTTCCGTATTAGTTGACCCTTATGAACTTGACACACTCATTAAGAAATTAATAAATAGAAATGTATTTACATATTTACCCTTTCGTGCTTTTTAAAGTATAATAATTAATGCAATGATGAAACATTAAAATTTTATACATATTACTCTATCCCATGCATTATATCTAGAACATTGAGTATTTATAATTGAAACTAGTAATAATCATTTAATTTTGATTTTGAGAAATGAGATTATTTATGTACCATTCAACGATTTTAAAAAATGTGGATGTATTTAGTATTCCTATCCAAGGTAAAATGAAAAACATATGTATAAAATACTCTTGATTTTAGAACTTGAAAAACTAAATGAAATAAATATTTTTAGAAAGAAGGCCAACTAATACGAAATGAAGGGAATATAAAAAAAAACCTCTTAATTTACAAAAATAGATAAGTAAACTGAAATATCTATTTTTAGCATAGGAATCAAATAAAATAAAACGGAAAGAGTTTAAAAGAGAAAAGTATTTTTAAGAAAAAGAGAAAGATATAAAGTAACCATTAAAATTGTATTGAATTTACAAAAAAGTACTTAAAATTTACAGGTGTCCTATGACCTCATTTTACTTATTAAAATAATATAAATTTCATATTTTGAACTTACATAGACCTTGTATGTTTTACACTTGTTTGGAGCGCGTGAAGAACCCCAAAACTACTTCTGCATTTCATTAAAATCTTTTCTTTTGTTTTTCATTTTTTCTTTCTCCATTTCTTTATTTTTTTTATTTTTATTTGCAAATTTCTCTTTCTTGTTTCTTCTTCAACCATGTCACTTCCACAATCTTTCACCATAACTCTTCTACTTTCCCCCACCTCCTACCACCACCACATCTCCCCCCCTTTTAACTCCCCATTCTTTCTTTCGTTTCGTATTCATAGGCACAACATTTCACAAATTAACATTCATATATGAGACAAATTTGTGACTTTTCATTGTGACTTTTCACCATAACTCTTCTTTATTTTTTTGTTTTTTGTCAAATTTTTTTAAATAGTTCAAAAAAGTTAATATTCGCATTTAGTAGCTTGATTCAATGGTGATATTTTGTTTCATGTTCTTTTTCTATTCTTCGGTATTCACATTTCATGGATTTAGTGTGGATCATTACAATTCTTGATTTTTAATTGGGTGGCAAGTTAGATTTTCATGTTTTGATTTGATTTTCGATTGATTTGGTGATGATTTCAAATGATTTTAATTTAGTGATAGCTTGATCTATTTTTGATGGAGGTGGCGTTTACAAGGTTTATTGTTGGAGAAGAAGGGTAATAACAATAAAAAATAGAAAGAAAAATAAAAATATAAATGAAAATAGTGAATAAAAAAAGAAAAAAGAAAGCAAATAAAAATAAAAGATGTAAACGAAAATATTGAAAATATAAAAGGAAGTGATTTGGCACAATTTTATTGGTGCGTGTCATGCACTGAATTTCTTAAAAGTGGTGGTGACCACAAAATGTGATATTTATACTATTTTAAATTAGTTAAAGGAGATTATAGGACACCTACAAACTTTAAGTGTCCTTTTGCAAATTCAAGATAATTTTAATGGTTACTTTATATCTTTAGAAAGACGACGTAAAATAGTGAGGGTTATTCTCAAATATAGACCTAAGTTAGGATGACTTTTAAATTTTAGCCCCAAATAAAAAGACTTTGTTAAAATAACCTTTACTTGTTAAGTCATATTCTTTTGGACAAAAATACCCTCCTGCAAAATATTCTCGGTAAATCTCTTTCTTTCGAATTCCAGAATCGACCTTCAAAATATTGCTGTTAACTCTCTTTCTTCTAAATTCGATAATCGACTTTCAAACATTCGCAAATCGACTTTAGCCGTAAGATTTCTTCAGGTATGAATTTCATCATCAGAATTCATTGTGGTAATTTTAACTTAATGATCCAATGCAGTAATTTTATCTCGTTATATAATTAGTATATTGATTTGATTTTGGGGAGGTGAACGTAAGCTGAACTTGGAATATGCAGTTGTTGTAGTAACATATTTACCATTGAAAAATTTCGTCGAACAGGTTGTGGGGAGTTTGTTATTGCACTTATAATTGTGTTTGAGTAGTTGTGGCGGGTTGGTCTTGGAGGAAAAGGCCGTTAATATGGGAGTTAACGTTGATCGCAACATATTTTAGGAAGGCCAAACGTATAAAGTCAAGGTGGTACAAGAAATTAGTTTCAAGTATTTTAAACTAGTGGTATAATTAGCATTAGAAGATGATGAGAAATTATGTCGAACAGGTTGTGGGAAGTTTGTTATTGCGATTATAATTGTGTTTGAGTAGTTACGAGGGTTTGTTCTTGAAGGGAAAGACTGTTTTTCATCTCGAATGAATCCAGCCTATGTTTTAGAGATTAAAGAAGCACTAACTTGTTGATTCTAAGAGAGAAAACTTTAGCTATTAGCTTGTATAACATAGAGCAACAGGCAGTGGGTTTAAACTCTCTAATGGTAGTAGGATTTGACACTTTAGGTAAAAGGTTACTATTATACAACTTTTCAGTGTTAAAAAAAATTCTTCATTGTTGAACACTCATCATATTTAATCCTTCATCTTTTGTTAACTGCAGTAGTATTGGTTAGTGCACACTCTATTAAATATTGGTAAAAAGTAATAATCTCATGCTTAATATCCTCAGGATCCGCCAATTTAACACTATTTAAAGAAATAAGCTCCACTATCTGCTTCTTATTACTTTTTTTCTTTCATAACTGCACTAAAATACATGGGGTTTAAATCACCTAGCTTATACACAAAGCCCTGAATTTTTATTGTAACATGCTCTCTTCAATATTGCTCCGCTTCTCAATAATAGTCAGTACATCATTCTTTTTCATGGCCATACTATCAGACTATTGAGTTGATAAACTATTTTGTATCACTTGCAACCTATCTCTGAAGTAAGCAACCCTCTCAAAATCATCCCTATAGTGTGTGTTATTCAGTAGTTTTAAGTGCAATTTTAGCATCTTCAGATTTTGCCATACATTTCAAGTTATGCCCCATGGGCAAGAGTTGACACTGCCTTAGTCTGTAATGATTTGGTAGATGACCTATAACTCTTGCCCCAGAGGCAATACTGAAACAGTTATGCCCCATGGGTAAGAGTTGACACTGCCATAGTCTGTAATGATTTGGCAGATGACCTATAACTCTTGCCCTTGAGGCAAGACTTTGACAGTTATGCCCCACAGGAAATAGTTGACTAAGACTTACTCTTTAATGATTTTACTTGTTGGAGATATATATATTCTAAATTAAATTGTTACTAATCTTTTATTATTTTATTTTTCACAAGGGTTGTACTTGGAATGGATGGAAAAGAAATGAGTATTGAGTAATACAATATGGGACAATCAATTGAAATTATTGATAGAAATAATGAGTTACAGGTTATCGAACCAATAGTGGAGGTTGCAATAGCTGAAGAAATAGGCAGCCATCCAAGATTGAGAGGGTACGACAAAAAAGAGAGGATACTTTCAACTTTTTCAAAATAGAATTTCCCAATTTCAACTTTTTATATTGTGGAAAATTGAATTAGCTTTCCAACGATACCAATTTCATCCAAATTCGGTATCGGAGTAAAAAGTTGTGGACATTTTACAGAGGACTATTGGAACTACTCAGAAGCGACGGTCAGGCCGACGGACCGTCGAGCTAGCGACAGACCGTCGTAGGTAAGGCAGTAAGTCAACCTTCTAGCTAAGGTGTGATGGATAGGTTGATGGACCGTCGAGCTTGTGATGGATCGTCGCCCAAGCCATCGCTACTAAGGAAATAAGTCCCTATTCTGGCTCAAGTGCGACGGTCAGAACGACGGACCATCGATCCAGCGGCGGACCGTTACATGAGCCATTGCAGATCCCGTTCAATAATTTTTAAGTCATTTTTAAAAGGGTGTTTAGGTCTTTTTCCATCCGTTTTAACCCCTAATTATACAAGACCATAGCTCATAACTTCATTATTCATTCACAACACCAAATTAGGGTTTCCCTCAAAGATCAATCCCCAAGAACAAGAAACCCTAGGTGCTTAATTCCAAGTCAAGAATTCAACCTCTCCTTCACCAATCTTCAAGAAATCATCCACCTAGGTATGTCAAGTGTAGATTCATGGGTTCCTTTCACCCATGATGCTTAAGAAACCCTATTTGAAATATTAACTTTGGATTTCATGGTATGAATTGAAATATATCCATGTTCATGTTGTTGTTTGATTTCCCAGTTAAAGTCTTTCATGATTATCATGAAAATATATAAGCATATGGTTAAAGTTCTTACATTGGAAGTATAAAATATTGCTATGATGTATTATTTCAATATTCATGCCTAAGCCTAAATATATGTATGCAATATGTTTGATAAAATGCCTAAAGAATAAGAAGCATGCTTTAGGACTTAATTATGACCAAATGGATGAACCCATGCTTTACCTTTATGTTCAAAATGACTTTCATGTTATTGTTATGCATTGAAATTGTTCGATGGATTGTTCTATGAAATTATGAAATGTTTATATGCTTTCCTATCCATGTACCAAACCATGACAATCAAGTACCTCATGAAATTTCCTAATGGTTGTATTATGGATTGTTGACTATGATCATGTGTCAAGAAATATCATGTCTTGTCAGTTTCATGCTATCGAGTCCTGGGGGTAATTATACCCGACAATTTAGCTGTGCACGTAGAATCAGTGCCATGTTATCAAGATACTCTCAGTCAAGCCATGATCCATAGAACTGAGTCAGTCATGTGACTCAGGAAAACTCAGTAAACTAAGTAATCCCTGTAATCTCAGAAAGCTCAGTAATTTAGTAATCTCAGTAGTATTCCATCAGTCAATAAAACTCAATAAACTCAGTCTAGATCAGTTAAGTTGCTCATATTCAGTGTCTATTTAGATGGGAGTAGGATTTAGCACCGAGTGAACCCAAGGATGGGAACTCACTTGCCAGTAGAGGATGTGATTCTTAGAAGCAATTCTTGTATTCCAGAACTACGTAGCCAGTGTAGGTTGAGACATCTAACCTGCCAGTTGAGGGTTGATGAGGTGGCTTACCGGTCAGTTGAGGGTTCCCACCATTATCATTTGAGTACCTGCCAGTTGAGGGTCACTCACAACTTGTTTATAGATTAGACCCCAATTTAGCTATATTGCTTTATTTGGGCCATGTCGGTTAGATGATTACTTCCCACAGTTATAGTCTTAGTCTCAGTAAAAGAACTCAGATAGTTCTTTAGAATCCAGGATTGTCAGATACAATCAACTCAGAACGTTTGGAACTCAGCTAGTTTCATTAGAACCTAGACTGTCAGATACAGTCACTCAGTACCAGTTATATCAGTTATCAGTAACTCATGTTATCAGTAATCAGACTTAGCAGTCAGTATTATCACGAACTCAGTTACAGTCACTTATTCATGTATGCATCCTCTCATTCATGTTATATAGTCAGTTACCATTGCTCATGTATTTAAACCCTTTGCATTCAGCCTACCTCACTTGCATACCAGTACATTCAATCCTACTGACACATTTGCGCTATGGTGTTTTATACCATAGGTTCAGAAGCACGAGCTCAAGAGCATCAGTAGCATTCTAGTCTTAGCAGTCAGAGTTATCAGTGAGTCCTCATCCTCTGAGGACATGATCATTACTTTATTATTTTATTACTTAGTTTATTTCAGTAGTTGGAGTTAGTTGGGGACATGTCCCATCAACTCCTTATTCAAATAGTTAGAGGCTTTTCAAACTATCATGTTTAGACAATTTATTTAAGTTGTTTTAGGTATTTTATACCCCATTCAGATGTTATGGTTTATCAGTTACGTTTCATTATTGAATCTTATGGCCTATTAACCTTTATTTTTGCATTTATATACTTATATCATGCAGTTAAGGTATAGATATCTGTCATGGGTTAGCTTATAGTCCTTTGAGGTCATAGGAACCGTGTAGCATTCCAGGTGTCAAATTCAAGGCATTACAAACTTGGTATCAGAGTCTAAGGTTCAATAGAGTCCTAGGAAGTCTAAAAGCCGCATCTAGTAGAGTCTTGTACATAGGTGTGTTGCATGCCACATTTATGTACAGGAGGCTATGAGTTTTTTTAGGAACAGTTTCCCTTCTTTCAGTATTCATGTCATGCCAGTGAGCATAATCCCAAGTTAATCTCTCAGTCTAATCCTTTTCTCTTCTATTTACATAACACGCCTCCCAAGAATAGAATTGGAAATCAGTCAGCCCCTCAACCCGAAGATCCTTTGGACGAACATGTCTCCCATGCAGAGTTCAGAGCTGCATTCACTACTTTTGCTCAGTCAGTTACTACTCAGAATGAATGACCAGCTGTTGTTCCAGCCAACCAAGTGGCCAATTCAGCTGCAGCTAGGATTCAGGACTTCACCCGAATGAACCTTTCATCCCTTTTTATGTCTAATTCAGATGAGGACCCTCATGAATTTCTTGACCAGGTTCAGAAGGTTATAGACATCATGGGGGTATCAGCTGTTGAGAGTCCTGAGCTAGCTGCATATTAGTTACAGGATATTGCTCACACTTAGTTCAAATAGTAAAAGTCAGAGAGGTCAGTTGATGCAGGATCCATTGAGTGAGAGAAGTTTGCCATCATATTCTTAGATAGATTTTTTCCCCTAGAGTTGAGAGAAGCTAAGGTGTTAGAATTTATCAACCTCAGGCAGGGCAACATGATGGTGAAATAGTATTCTCTAGAATTTATCAACCTCAGGCAGGGCAATATGACAGTGAAATAGTATTCTCTTAAGTTTACTCAATTAGCCAGATATTCTCCTCATGTGGTTGCAGATAGTAGGGCCAAGATGAGTAAGTTTGTCTCTGAGATGAATGATAATATGGTCAATGAGTGCAGGTCCACGATATTGAATAGTGACATGAACATAGCCAGACTTATGTCCCATGCTCAATAGATAGAAGAGCAAAAGATAAAGATAAGGGAGAAGTAGAATAAGAGAGCAAGGAAAAGTAGTTTCAACTTTGCTCAGCCTAAGTCAGAGGGAGGAAATAGTTCTCAGTTTTATCCTAAGTCATTAGTCCCAGCTCCTTCTTCATCCAGTGCTCCTACTCCTAAGTTCAGGGATGGTAATAGAGATAGGGCACCAGGCTTTAAGTCTCAAGGCTGTGTTAGCAATGCCTGAACTAATCCTCTTTATTAGACTTATGGCAAACACCATCAGGGTATTTGCAGAGCTGGAAGCGATATTTACTTCAGATGTGGCAAGCCAGGCCACAGAGTTAGAGATTGTTCTCAGAATGGTTCCCAGGGTCAGCATAACCATTCCTCAGCTCAGTTCAATCGTCGAACCAGCAGGGTGCCATCTCCAGTACTACTAGTGAGCAGCGCCCAAATCGACTTTATGCTCTCCAGTCCTGGTAAGATCAAGAAAATTCTTTTGATGTGGTTACTGGTACGTTACAGATTTTTCATGTGTATGTTTACACTTTGCTATATCCAGGAGCTTCTTTGTCTTTTGTTACTCCTTATATAACAGTTGATTTAGGAGTCAGTCCCAAAATTCTAATAAAGCCCTTCTTAGTATCTACCCCAGTAGGTAAAACTATCATAACCCGATGGGTATACAGGAACTGTCCGATTATGGCATCTCAGAAAATCACTTCAGTAGACTTAGTCAAATTAGAGATGACT
Organism: Capsicum annuum; assembly: GCF_002878395.1. Classification (NCBI taxonomy): domain Eukaryota; kingdom Viridiplantae; phylum Streptophyta; class Magnoliopsida; order Solanales; family Solanaceae; genus Capsicum; species Capsicum annuum. The sequence continues at coordinate 178,535,717 of NC_061114.1, read as the reverse complement.
GATTTTGATGTCTTCTCAGCATGGATTGGCTTCATTCCTTTTATGCCACAATCGACTGCAAAAATAGAGTTATCCAATTTTAGTTTCTTAATGAACCTGTCCTAGAGTGGAGGGGTAGTACTTTAGTTTTTAGAGGTCAGCTTGTTTCCTACCTTTAAGCAAGGAAAATGATATCTAAAGGATGTGTCTATCATCTTGTTCGAGTTAAGGACCCTAGTTCTGAAACTCCCAGGCTTGATTCAGTCCCAGTCATGAATTAATATTCAGATGTCTTTCCTAAAGATCTTCCAGGAATTTCTCCCAAAAGAGAAATAAACTTCGGTATTGATCTCTTTCCAGATACTCTGCCTATATCTATTCCACCACATAGAATGGCACCAGCAGAACTCAGAGAATTGAAAGAGCGGTTGAAGGATCTCTTAGATAAGGGATTCATCAGACCCAGTGTGTCTCCGTAAGGCGCACCAGTCTTATTCATGTGCAAAAAAGATGATTCTCTTAGAATGTGCATTGATTATCGTCTGCTCAATAAAGTCACGGTCAATAACGAACATCCTCTTCCCAAAATTAATGATTTATTTGACCAACTTTAGGGTTCCAATTATTTCTCTAATATAGACCTTAGATTCGGCTACCATCAGCTCAGAGTCAGAGAACGTGACATTCTGAAAATAACTTTTCGTACTCGGTATGGTCACTTTAAATTCTTGGTTTGGTCCTTTGGTCTTACCAATGTCCCAGCAGCTTTCATGGACTTGATGAATAGCGTGTTCAAGGAGTACTTGGACATATTTGTCATAGTCTTCATAGATGATATCCTTATCTATTCCCGCAGTGAACGAGATCATGCAGACCATCTCAGAATAGTACTTTAGACTCTCAGAGATTATCAGATATTTGCCAAATTTAGTAAGTGAGAGTTTTGGATAAGATCAGTAGTATTCCTTGGTCATATCATTTCTGGTGATGGCATTAGATTAGATCCTCAAAATACCGAAGCAGTAAGAAACTGACCCAGACCTGTCTCTCCATCAGACATCAGGAGTTTCTTGGGTTTGGCTGGATATTATAGATGGTTTGTTGAGGGGTTTTATTCTATTGCATCCCCTATGTCTAGATTGACTCAGAAGAAGGTCAATTTTCTGTGGTCAGATCCTTGCGAAAAGAGTTTTCAGGAGTTGAAGACTCGACTTACCTCAACTCCTATTTTGGCTCTTCCAGATGGTTCAAAGGGGTTCGTAGTGTATTATGATGTATCCAGAGTAGGTTTGGGTAGTGTCCTCATGCAGCATGGTAAGGTCATAGCCTATTCCTCCAGAAAGCTTAAACCCCATGAGAAAAATTATCCTACTCATGATCTTGAGTTAGCAGTCATAGTCTTTGCCTTGAAGATTTGGAGGAATTATCTATACGCAGTTCATGCAGATGTGTTTATAGATCATAAGAGCCTTCAATATGTCTTTTCTCAGAAAGATCTCAATCTTCATCAGAGGAGGTGGTTAGAGCTCTTGAAAAATTATGACATGAGTGTCCTTTATCATTCGAGCACAGCCAATATAGTGGACGACGCTCTCAGTAGACTATCCATGGGTAGTATTGTTCATGTTGAGGACAGTAAGAAGAAGTTAGCTCAGAAAGTCCATCAGCTTGCTAGACTAGGCGTACGCTTAGTCGATTCAGTAGAAGGTAGTATATGGGTTCAGAACAGTTCAGAATTATCTCTAGTATCCGAGGTGAAAGAAAAGCAAGATAAAGACCCCAATCTAGTCAAGTTAAAAGAGTCAGTCAAAGATCAGAAGGTAGAGGTTTTCTCCCAAGGAGGACATGGTGTTTTATGTTATCAGTGTCGCCTGTATGTACCAGGTGTAGATGACTTGAGGCAGTGAATTTTTGCAGAAGCGCATGGTGCGCGCTACTCTATTCATCCAGGGGCCACTAAGATATACCATGACTTATGAGAGATCTATTGGTGGAGTTGGATGAAGAGAGATGTTCTAGAGTTTATGGCTAAATTCTCTATATGTCGGTAGGTTAAGATTGAGCATCAGAAGCCTAGTGGGTCCATACAGGAGTTCAGTATTTCTACTTGGAAGTGGGAAGAAGTGAACATGGACTTTGTGATGGGTTTGCCTCGTACTCATCGCCAACATGATTCAGTTTGGGTCATTGTAGACAGAATGACTAAATCAACTTATTTCCTTCTAATCCATATCTTTTATTCATCCGAGGATTACGCCAAACTCTATGTCAGAGAGTTGGTCAAATTACACGGTGTTTCATTATCTATTATCTTAGACAGTGGTACCCAGTTCACCTCTTTTTTCTGGAAAGCATTCCAAAAGAGTCTTTGTACCCAAGTTCATCTTTGTATAGCCTTTCATCCTCAGACAGATGGTCAAGTAGAAAGGACCATTCAGACTTTAGAAGATATGCTGCGAGCGTGTACAATTAGTTTCAAGGATAGTTGGGATGATCACTTATCCTTGATTGACTTTGCATACAAAAACAACTATTATTCTAGTATTTAGATGGCTCTATTCGAAGCTTTCTATGGTAGGAGATGCAGATCTCCAATCAGTTGGTTCGAAGTTAGTTGGGCCTCAGTTATAGGGCCTGACTTAGTATTCGGTGCCTCAGAAAAAGTTCAGTTGATCAGAGAAAGACTCTGGGATGCTCAAAGCCGACAGAAGTCTTATGCAGATGTATGCAGAAAGGATCTCAAGTTTGAGATTGGTGACTATGTTTATCTAAAGATCTCTCCCATGAAGAGAGTGAAGAGATTTGTCAAGAAGGGAAAGCTCAGTCCCTGATATGTCGGCCCCTTCAAAATTCTCAGTCGCTTTGGCAAAGTAGCTTTATGAGCTCGATTTGACTTTAGATCTAGCCTCAGTTCATCCAGTGTTCCATGTCTATTTGCTCAAGAAGTGCATAGGTGACGCATCAATTGTAGTCTCTATAGAGGGCATTGATGTTCAGAGCAACCTCTCTTATGAAGAGATTCCAGTCAAAATCCTAGACTATCAGATTCGTAGACTGAGGAACAAAGAAGTCCCTCTAGTCAAAGTTCTTTGGCGGAATCAGTCCGTTGAGGGAGCTAATTGGGAAGCAGAAGCAAGCATGCATATAAAGTATCCTCACCTCTTCTCCACTAACTCATATCTAGCTCAAGGTAACAGTTCTTCTTAACCTTTTCAGTTTCATGTTCAGGTTTCAGTTACAACCTTGGTATCTATTTCATGTTCAGAATTCCATTATAAACTTTGTATTAAATACCATTGCATATTCAGTCATTTATTCGTGTATCAGTTTAGTCAAGTAATCATGTATCAGATATGCTTTGTCATTATGAGAAACTAAATTCCTCAAACACTCAGTCGTACATTAATGAATCAGTTACTTATGCATCAGATATGCATGTTTAGTATGATATATATTTAGTTTACCAGTCATGTTTGTCATGGAGTCATGTTTCAGTCATTTATGTCCAGGATGTACTTCAGTTTACCGTTTCTCCTTTCTTAGTCAGTCGTATTTGAGGACAAATATTTCTAAGGGAAAGATATTATAATACTGCAAACTTTCTTTAAATCAAATCTAGTCTCCAAAAGATTTAGTGATGACTTCCTAAATGATTAATGTTTAAATCAGATAGAATTTCCCCAATTTTGACTTTTTATTATGTAGGAAATTGAATTAGCTTTCCAACGATATCAATTTTGTCCAAATCTGGTATCGAAGTAAAATGTTATGGACGTTTTATAGAGGACTATTGGAACTACTCAGAAGTGATGGTCAGGCCGACGGACCATCGAGCTAGCGACGGACCGTCACTCAAACTTTCATAGGTGAGGCAGTAAGTCAACCTTCTAGCTAAGGTGCGATGAACAGGTTGACGGACCATCGAGCTTGCGATGGACCTTCACCCAATCCATCACAACTAAGGTAGTGAGTCCCTATTCTGGCCCAAGCGCGACGGTCAGAACGATGGATCATCGTACGAGCCATTGCAGATCCTGTGCAGCAATTTTTAAGTCATTTTTAAAAGGGTTTGTGGGTCTTTTCCCCCTGTTTTAACCCCTAATTATATCAGACCATAGCTCATAACTTCATTATTCATTCACAACACCAAATTAGGGTTTTTCTCAAAGATCAATCCCAGAATAAGAAACCCTAGGTGCTTGATTTCAAGTCAAGAATTCAAGCTCTCCTCCACCAATCTTCAAGAAATCATCCACCCAGGTATGTCAAGTGTTGATTCATGGGTTCCTTTTACCCATGAAGCTCAATAAACCCTATTTAAAATATTAACTTTAGATTTCATGGTGTGAATTGAAATATATCCATGTTCATGTTATTTGATTTCCCAGTTAAAGTCTTTCATGATTATCATGAAAATATGTTACCATGTGGTTGAAGTTCTTGCATTGGAAGTATAAAATATTGCTATGATGTATTATTTCAATATTCATGCCTAAGACTAAATATATGCATGCAATATGTTTGATAAAATGCCTAAAGAACAAGAAGCATGCTTTAGGACTCAATTATGACCTAATGGATGAACCCATGCTTTACCCTTATGTTCAAAATGACTTCCATGTTATTGTTATGCATTGAAATTGTTCGATGGATTGTTTATGAGATTGTTTTATGAAATTATGAAATGTTTATATGCTTTCCTATTCATGTACAAAACCATGATAATCAAGTGCCTCATGAAATTTTCCAATAGTTGTATTATGGATTGTTGACTATGGTCATGTGTTAAAAAGTGTCATGTCTTGTCAGTTTTATGCTATCGAGTCCTGGGGGTACTTGTACCCAAAAGTTTAGCTGTGTACCTAGAATCAGTGTCATGTTATCAAGATACTCTCAGTCAAACCATGATCCATAGAACTGAGTCAGTCATGTAACTCAGGAAAACTCAGTAAACTTAGTAAACTCAATAATCCCAGTAATCTTAGAAAGCTCAGTAATTTAGTAATCCCAGTAGTATTATGATAGTCAACAGAACTCAATGAACTCAGTCCAGATTAGTTAAGTTTATCATATTCAGTGTCTATTCAAATGAGAGTTGGATTTAGCACCGAGTGAACCCAAGAATGGGAACTCACCGACCAGTAGAGGGTGTGATTCTTAGAAGCAATCCTTGTATTCCAGAACTACGTAGCCAACGTAGGTTGAGATATCTAACCTACCAGTTGAGGGTTGATGAGGTGGCTTACCTTTCAGTTGAGGGTTCCCACTATTCTCATTTGAGTACTTGCCAGTTGAGGTTCACTCATTGCTTGTCCTTATTGGTGGTGAGGTATTGACACCCTTCTAATTGGGGTTACAGATTGGACCCCAACTCAACTATATTGATTTATTTGGTCCATGTCAGTTAGATGATTACTTCTCACTGTTATAGTCTCAGTCTCAGTAAAAAAACTCAGATAGTTCTTCAGAATCTAGAACTTTTAGATACAGTCAACTCAGTACAGTACAGAACTCAGCTAGTTCCATTAGAACCTAGACTAACAGATACAGTCGATCAGCTCCAGTTATATCAGTTATCCGTAACTCATGTTACCAGTAATCAAACTCAGTAGTCAGTATTATCACAAAATAAATTACAATCACTTATTTATGCATGCATCCTCACATTCATTTTATACAGTTAGTTAGCATTTTTCATTCATTTGAACCATTTATATTCAGCCTACCTCACTTGCATACCAGTACATTCAATCGTACTGACACATTTACGCTATGGTGTTTTATGCCATAGGTTCAGAAGCACGAGCTCCAGAGCATCAGTAGCATTCCAGTCTCAGTAGTTAGAGTTATCAGTGAGTCCTCATCCTCTGAGGACATGATCATTACTTTATTATTTTATTACTTAGTTTATTTCAGTAGTTGGAGTTAGTTGGGGACATGTCCCATCAACTCCTTATTTAGATAGTTAGAGGCTTTTCAGATTATCATGTTTAGACAGTTTATTTCAGTTGTTTTGGGTATGTCATACCCTATTCAGATGTTATGGTTTATCAGTTACGTTTCATTATTGAATCTTATGGCCTATCAACCTTTATTTTTGCATTTATATACGTATATCATGCAGTGTTCAGGTACAACTATCAGTCATGGGTTAGCTTGTGGTCCTTTGGGGTCATGGGCACCGTGTAGCATTCCAGATATCAGATTTGGGGAATTACATTACTACATATAAAAAGGCTCACAGTTGCTCGGTTGATTTCATAACGTCTGACCATAGGAATGCAACATCAATGGTCATATATGACTACATACTAGAGCTTGTCGTGAATCTAGTAATATAATCACATCAAACTTCGTGGTAGATGAAATGAGAAGGAAATACGGGATAATCATATCCTACAACAAAATATGGTGAGCGATACAACATACCTATACGGTGATAAGAGGAACCGCGTAAGAGAACTACAATAGGTTGCCATCGTATGTTCACATGATGAAAAAAACAACCCAGGCACCTACACAAACATAAAGAGGGACGATGAGAACAGGTACAAATGCTATACTATTGAAATTGAAAACTTTTGCCCAAGAGGCAAAAGTTTATTCTTTAATTGCGCTAATTAGATTATTAATATATATGCAACTCTTGCTTCATGGGCAAGACTTAGTTTAGAAAATTATCGTCCAAATGCTATACTGTTAAAATTGAAAACTTTTATCCAAGGAGCAAAAGTTTATTCTTTAATTGCACTTATTAGATTATTAACATATATGCAATTCTTGCCTCATGGGCAAGACTTAGTTTAGAAAATTGTTGAAATTAAAAACTTTTGTCCAAGAGGCAAAAGTTTATTCTTTAATTGTACTGGTTTGATTATTAACATATATGCAACTCTTTCCTTAAGAGCAAGACTTAGTTTAGAAAATTGTTAAAATTGAAAACTTTTTTCCAAGAGGCAAAAGTTTATTCTTTAATTGCAGTGATTAGATTATTAACATATATGCAACTCTTGCCTCATGGGCAAGACTTAGTTTAGAAAATTGTTGAAATTGAAAACTTATCCCCAAGAGGCAACAATTATTTTTTAATTGCATTGATTAGATTATTAACATATATGCAACTTTTGCCTCATGGGCAAGACTTAGTTTAGAAAATTGTTGTACAAATGCTATACTGTTGAAATTGAAAACTTTTGCCCAAGAGGCAAAATTTTATTCTATAATTGCACTCAATTTTGGTTTCTTTTTTGTAAAAGTAGTGCCACGGGCAGAACATGAAACTTCTAAAGGTTTATCACACAAATCAGTATTATGAAAAAATGCTAACAGTCCAAACTTTTGGATGCTCTCAATTGAGGGAATAGAGCCAGATAGAAGGTTGTAAGATAAATTAAAATGAGTTAAATTTTGTAAATCCCCAAAGGCAACAGGGATTGATCCAGACAATGTGTTTTGCGATAAATCGAAAAAATGCAAGTTAGACAAATTTTCAATGGTTGATGGAATACTGTCATTCAATTGGTTATGATGTAAGTCAAGATATACAAGGTTTGACGAGTTGTACAGGTTTTGTGATATTTTCCTTGTAAAAGATTCTCAAATAGATCCCCGCAGCAAATATTAGACTCTTCAAAATTTCAGTTCAAAGCAATGATGAAATTAAACAAACTAAACTGAAATGGTACTATACTCACAGTTTAAGAAGAAGCTTGCAGTTGCTAATATCCTGTGGGATTTGACCAAATAGGGTGAGATAGACTGACAGAGAATTCTTCAGACATTGATGTAAAATACATATTAGTGATAAACTGAATTTAGTAGAAACTTACATCAACAATGATGTCAATTAAGTTTGAAGATAGAAGTCTCAAAGAATCGGAATCAACATCCACTAAGTGACGCTATATTTCTTCATCAGAAGCAACATCCGTTTTTTTTCTATTAATGGAGTTTGAAGATTTGAGTGAAATCGGCTGAAGGGTAAGAGCAATAAGAGAAAGAGTATTTGAGAAATGAGGAAAAAAGATAACAACGAGAATCAATATCTGAGAAAAATCTAGGAAAAAAAGAGAAATAAGAAAATCTCTAAATAAAAGTTAAAGACAAATTAATTAAAAAAAGAAAAAAATTGAAGAAATAGATAATGGTTGAGAAAAAATAAAAAGAGAAAAAAAATAAAGGTTGAAATAGATAAATTAAAACATGAAAATAAAGTTAAAGGATAAAATAAAAACTGAAAATATTAAAAATCAGATTAATAAATTTAAAGGAAAAAATAAAAAAGTGAAAAAAAAGTAGAATAATAAAAGTAAAGGAAAAATAAAAAGTGAAAATAATAAAAAATAAAATTTGAGAGATAAATGAGTATGGAAAGTTTGAAAATATATTTGAGGTGTAGAGGGGCAAAATAGTACTTTTAGTATATTAAAAAGTAAGAAAGGCTATTCTTCAGAGACATTCTTATTAATGGGTATATATAAAGCCACCGATATTTGGATCTATGGAATGCAATTTCCTGAAATAGTGAAATGAAAAAATGAAACAAAAGAAAATATGAGGAAATGAGGCGAGAGGAACATTGAATGACAAAATGGGACCCACCAAAACACTTGTCAAAAAGTAAATGGTGCCTCACATAATTATTGTTGATTGTGCCTCACCCAAGGTAAAATTTTTTGCAATGAAACGTTACATCTCCTGTGAAATCATGGTGCTTCTAAGACTAATAATTAATTTCCTGCTTTAATTTGTTTGACCTATTTTACAAACTAATAGAAACGAAGTTAGTATCAAAGAAAGGACAATTTTAGAACAATAAAGTTATTCTGTTTAAGGTCGAACAAGTGCAAGTAGCACATTGGCCATGCATCAAATGGTTAAATTTTAAAATATAGGTAAATCAAATTTTAAGCATTTATTATAAACATTTGAAGAATCTAATCAAACACATGGGTTTCAGGATCATTGAATTTATTTTACTGGTCTAATGGTGCAATCGGATGTATAAAATATGAACTAAACCAAAATAGTCACAATCTATAAACGTCTACATGTTACAGAGGTTTGTTCATGATTTTCAGAAAAAATCTCTTTTTCCAAGAACTTGAGAGAAGGAAGAAGAAGACATTCAGTTTTTCAGAAAGATGTGTCGAGATTTTTTCTAAAACCTCTCATTTATCCCTCATAAGCGATACATCGGTTCATGAGAAGTCTCTTACCGTTGTGTCTCTTTAGGTTTTCTTTTAATTTAAATCTATAACTAATTATATATTATTTCTTAATTAATATGGACCCAGTTTACCAACATGGGTGACCCAATCCAATTTTATTCATCTCCCACTCACGCATAGTGGGTCAACTCTCATTTCTATTCTATAATATTCATACTTAACTACTAGATCGTGTGATCAGTGCATACTTTGAGAGCTTCATTGCTATACATTTGTTAGGAATATACATCATCTCAATCATTGAAACCTAAAGAAGATTATAGTATGTAGTACCCTTAAACATTTATCACATTTCTATTTTTCATCATCTCTTTTTCTTAATTTTGAGTTCAACATTATATACTTGTCTCACAGACAGAAGTAAAGGACGTCAATGAACACAATTAATGTGATAATATCTAATGATCTTCCTCATCTCACGAATCTCTTAATTTCAACATGATATATTTTTCTAGAAATGTACCGCTAGACTGAATCAACCATGATCTCTTCGCAACATACTAAGATAGCAAACACCAAATTGAATCTCAAGAAACTAATTAAATTCATAAGGGTACAAAGTGAAAAATTACATAAAATTTTCAGGGCTTCACATGCTAGCAAGTGAAGACTAAACTTGAAATACTGTGCAGATGATAGTTTAGACAACTCATGTCTAACTTTGAATTGACAAATCTACTTAATTATTTTATTCTTTAAAACTCACACCTGACATTAGAAACACACTAACTCATTTTAATAACAATTTAACAAATGATATTCTGATTATACACTTTCATCTCTCTTTATCATCACTTCTGACAATAACAAGTTTATAACCGTTCCATCTCCCCTTGCTGTCACACCCTTTTTTACCAAAAAGATTATGATTTTATAGTTTGAAAAGATTTTTTCTATTAAGGTGATTAAAATGAAATGTGTTTTGAAAAAGTATTTTTATAATTAAACTCAGATTTGCCACTTGACATAAATTTAGTGTGCTAAGTCATCTTTGAAAATCTTTTTTCAAAAACAATTTGACTCTTAAAACTAATCCACGAATAGAGATTCTAGTTAAGAAATTCTGTTGACCGAGGAAAAGGTGTTAGGTAAACCTTAATATCATGGTTCAAACATGATTACTTCTTTGACTTATATTGGCTAATCTGACGCTATGAAGTATATAAACCAACAAGGCACATAAAACAAACAAATCAAACAAGAATTCAAAACAAAATAATGTCCAGTCCGAATTATACAATTCAAAATAAAAAAATATGAAAATGTAAACCTATTCTATCTAAACTAATTCTAGACTATGCTCCACCCGACATCCTAGGTCTTGTCCACGAACACCGCCACGTACAAGATCTCACAGGGAATTCTCCAGCGAATGAATACATAATACCTCAAGGCATTACCCAGAAAATGAATACATAAGACCTCAGGCAATTCCCGCCAAAATAAATACAATTTCAATTTTATGTGGTAAAATAGAAAACCATTCAAACATACATTCAAATAATCGATAAAGATAGAATTCTAAAATTTAAAATTTGCCTACCATATTTGACAGTCTAATCATGATATTAACTAGTGGAATCGATCTATTAATGACATGAATTAAATAAAATAAAAAAATTACATCTCAATTTTCTTACTTCCAATGCTTCCCTCAAATCGATAATTTTAGTACTCTACGCTCGTTAGTCGATTAGCGAACAAATTCAATATAATTCTATTTACACACTAATTTAAATAATTAATACAATAATAATCAAGTCAAATATCCGATCAACCAAACAAACATCAATCATCACATTGTCCACCAACACATTATAAAATTAAAATAGGATATTAAGATGAGAATAGGAATTAGACCTCAAATGAGCTTTTAGTGTGCCAAATTACACGTTCGGAAGATGGAGCTTCACCACTATACCTAGAATAACTCAATTTTGAACAAAACCAAACTCCATAATATGCTTTGGACCAATCAAAGACAAAGCTAAAAAAAAAATCCAACCACATATGACTAAAAAGGGCTCTTGGATGAGAAACTGCAGGGTTTTGTTATTGGTTCAACGACTGGTTGGGGTTGGCTCGTTAATGGAGTTTCGACCAATGTAGATAGTGTTTCGATGGGAGTTCATTAGAATTGACATGAGGAGGGTGGTTTTGGTTGCTTTTTGGGTGATTTTTTGCCGTCGGAACCGTAACCACAATGGCAGAAAAGAAAATATGTCATATTTTTTTATGGATTTTGGGGAGGGGCAGTCAGATTATGTGATGGATCTATGACTTTTCATCAGAAAAAGTTATTCTCCATATTTTATTCACTCTCTATTTTCCTCTCCTCCCTTGCATCTCAATATGTTGAACCCTCTCTCTTTTTTCTTTTCCTTCTCTAATCATCCCACTGTCTTTCTTCACTCCATTTCTTTAATGTATGTGTATATAATCTGCTATCTCCCTTCCTTTTTTCTTTATTTTCCCTCTTCCTATTTTGTTTTTCTTCCTTTCTCTGTTAGTAGGTGTGTGGGTATATATGCTCTGGAATGGAAATAGAGGAGTATGTAGGGATGTATTTTGTTAGTGTGTTGTGTTGTGAGTGTGTAATTGTTTTTTGTTTTTTTGTGTGTATGTATTGTACAACTGTTTGAGTATGGGTTTGTATGTGTATATAATATGTGTCTACAATATGTGAAGAAGAAGGCCCCAAAAAATGTAATTCGATTGGAGGAATGCGTGGGATTTAGGGCTGGGTGATGGTGAGGTGTTTAAATTATTGTGGATTTGTCCTTTTTGTATAGGGGTAAAAAAATATATGGTGAGGTTGTTATTTTTTTATTTTTTTTAAGGGAGAGGGGGTTATCAAATAAGATGGGGTGCATGGTAAAGTGAGGGAAATGGATAAGTTTGACTTTTGGGAGGGTCAAAATTATGTGTCTACATCACCCCTCTTTAGCTGTAAACATAATGTGTTTTTAGACAAAAAAGTAGGCAACGAGATAGAATTTGACCCGATCATTATTCCAAAGGAAGAAACAAAAAGATAGAGTGCGACCAAGTCTTGATTTTGGGCATTCTACCTATACTAGGTTATGTGGGAATCAAATCATATTTAGTTCCCAGGGTTGAAAAAGAGAGGGACTATACCGAGTTGGAGAGTCTAGTGAAGTCCTGTCGATGTTCTGGTCTGCGACTCTATCATTACATCAAAAATGAAAATTACAAGTTAAAAAAATAAATGAAATTACAAAAGTCCTATCTTTGTAGCTTCTCTGAACTATTGACTTGAGTCTTTAATGCTTTCAAAAGTGATAAAATATCTGATCTTTTTTGAGTTGAACTTGGAAATAGATTCTTTATCCATGCAAAGCTGGTATTGGAGGTGAACTCAAAAATTGACCATGTTCTGCAGGTGGTACTTCTGAATTTGAACTTAAACTTGAAAATCTTCACTCTATTTTCCAAGCGAGCTCCTAACTTGCAATTTCTTCACCCTATTTTTCAGGTGGGATCCTAGCTTGCAATTTATTCACCTTGTTCTCTAGGCGAGCTCTTGACTTGCTATTTCTTCACCCTATTATATAGGTTGGCCCCTGACTTTCAATTTATTCACCCTATTCTCTAAGTGAGCTCCTGAATTTTAATTTATTCATGCTATTCTCCAAGAAGGATCACGACTTGCTATTTCTTTACCTTGTTCTTCAGGTGGGCTCTTGACTTGCAATTTCTTTACCCTATTCTCCAGTCAGGCACCTGACTTGCAATTTCTTGACCCTGTTCTCCAGGCATCTCGTGAATTTCAATTTCTTTACCCTGTTCTCCAGGTGGGCTCTTGAATTATGATTTCTTCACCCTGTTCTCCAGGCGGGCTCCTAACTTGCAATTTCATCACCTTGTTCTCCAGGAGGTCTCCTAACTTATAATTTCTTCACACTATTCTCCAGACGGGCTCCTTACTTGCTGTTTCATCATCCTATTCTCCAGGTGGGCTCCTGAGTTGCAATTTTTTTACCTTGTTCTCTAGGAAGGCTCTTGACCTGCAATTTCTTCACGTTGTTCTCCAGGCAAGATCTAGACTTGCTATTTCTCTATCCTTATTCTCGAAGAGGGCTCTTGAGTTTCTATTTCTTTGCCTTATTCTTCAGGCAGGCCCCGGACTTGCTATTTCTTCACCCTATTCTCTGGCAGGCTCCTGACTTGCTATTTCTTCACCCTATTCTCTAGGAAAGCTTATGTCTCAAAGTCAAAATTAGAACTAAAGTTATCTCAAACAGAGATTATGATAAATAAATATGCCATTTTTTAGAAAATAAAGTCCCATTTTCAGGAGGGTCCTGAACAAAAATAAAGTTTCAAATAACAAATGAAATTTTTGCCCCAGTTTCTTATCAGAAAAATTTGTGAATGTCAAACTAAATCACAACTACTTGTAAAATGCATAATGCTAAGGTGAATCAGGACTTTGACCTATAAATGCATCTCTTCAGAGTAAAATTAAATGACCAAGACTAGGGATTAAATGAAATGACTCAACTAGAATGTGCATCTTCTAGGAGTAAAGGTGCATGTTAGAAAGTATGTCACCTACAAATGAAACTTGAATGACCCAGACAAGGAAGTGTATCTCCTAGGGGTTAAATGGAATGACTCGATTAGAAAGTGCATCTTCTAGGAGTAAAATTTTAAGTTAGAAAGTACAACACCTAACAAATGAAAACTGAAATACATAGTCCAAAAAGTTATTCTCCTAGGGGTTAAATGGAATGACTAGACTAGAAAGTGCATCCTCAAGGAGTAAAGGTTCAAGTAAGGAAGTGAGTCACCTAACAAATGAAACTTAAATTATCTAGACAAGGAAGTACGCCTCCTAAGGGTTAAATGGAGTGACTCGACTAGAGAGTGCATTTTCTAGGAGTAAAGGTTCAAGTTAGGAAGTATGTCACCGAATGAACAAAACTTGAATTAACCAGACTAGGAAGTGAATCTCCCAAGGATATAGGATGATGAGTTCTTACCATGATTATGATGATCAAACCTATGTGGCAATACTGCCCTTACATTTGCAGAAGTGATGAATTGAACCTTTTGATATTTAGGCTTTGAAGCCTTTGATTTGAAGGTAATATATGTTTCTATTTCATCAAAGAAAATTTGTGAGTATAAAAACATGGTGGATGGTTTGTGGCTTTAGTTTCGAGGCAACCGCTCTTGCACTTGTCACATTTAATTTGCTTCAAACTGGTGGCATATGTCACTGACTTATTGCACTATTTATCCAAACTCAAACTACTAAGATTGACTCCGAAGCAACCATAATATCTCTGTTTTACTATGTCTTTGAGATAAAACCTTTGAATCTTGGTATTCCCATGAATGCTTAAAAATCTATCTGTTGATAAAACTTTATCCATGTCTTGTTTTGACTTATAATTACGTTTATTTTATGTGCTGGCCTTCTGTCTTGCTTTGTGAAATTGAAGAAGTTAGTAGTAAATTTTGAAATTCTTTCTCACTTGTTTTGACATGGACTTGACTCAAAGGCATGAGAAAAATGATAATAATTTTCTACTTGGATAACATACTCAAGAGAATAAAATAGAAACATAGAGAAGAAATAAAGACAATTAGTGTCCCCTTTTTGAAAATAGAGAAGAGAAAAATCTATCTGGATACAACATTCAACTCTAATAATTATAATATGCATTTTGGATTAAGCTGTCCGATCTTTCCATCCAAATTTTTAGGAATTGTTGATGAGTTAATGGACTTAAAACTGATCTGCTCCCTTTTGCCCATTACGTTCATATACCTCATTCGGCTAGTGGCGCCCTGAAGGGGTTCTACGCCAGCAAGCTTCTCTCATTTTGATTTTTCTCAGCTCACAATCTCCTTACAATTTTCGTGAGAGTTTTCACCAATGAGACTCTCTCATTCTTATTTCTCTCATCTAACCATCTCCGTACGGTGCCCATAAGGGTTTTCACAAATAAAATCTCTCATTTTATTTTCTCTCAACTCACCATCATCTTACGATGCCCGTAAGGGTTTTCACCAATAAGACTCTCTTATTTTTAGTCTTTTTTGATTCCTTATGCTGAGGAAGACAAGTAGTACCAAAAATGCATCATCATATCCATTGTATTCTTAGCCGTAACATTCTTAAAGATTGATCTGAAGGTCTTTCTTTGATTGTAACGTGACTTTTGGAAAGATTTAGAAAGAAAGGATGGAATGGGGCTCAAATGACACTTGAAGTGGGGTGGGACTTAAAGCTTTTGAAATCGACTCAAATAAACAAAGATTAACTCTTGCCCCAGTTTCTTTAACTGGGTGACTCAAAATTATTTATTTGGTTGGACCAAACACAGAGTAGGGTTGTCTACGTATCTTGTCGTACCAAGAATCAGGTCAAATGTAGTTCAGACAACTTTTTCTTTTGCTTGATGTTGGGTTCTTTTCTTCTTTTTCCTCTTTGGGACTTTTAACTCAATTTTTCTTGACACTTCTCTTTTTTTTTTTGACTCTATTCTTTTGCTCGACACTTTTTATCTTTTTTTTTTTTTTGAAATTTTACTGACTTCAACTTTATTCCAAAAGAGGGGTATAATACAATAATTAGAACTAAATTTCAAATGAGATAAAGACAAGATGACCCAATGTTTGAATAGCAGAATGAAATGCCTTCGTCGTATCAATCCTTAAAAATGCATGTACAAAGTATGCAGTATAAAAGTGGAAGATGAAGTTCACTTATACCATTTTTTTACATTACTAACTTTAGCTGAACATGTGTGCTACTTATTCTTATGTACTTGTCAAACATACAACTCCATCTTTGTTGTACACACCTCGGACGACTCATACTTTAGTGGAGCAAATTTTCTTTTTTATTCTTGACAGGAGGTCATGCATCCACTGTTTGATCCAAGTCAAATGATTGAGATATACCTTTCAATTGATGACCAGGTTATTCTTGTGATTCTCAAAGTGATTGCCTTAATTTATTCAAGAAAGGTTTCAATTTGGTCACCAAATATCTCAACACTCTACCTATTTTCAGAGTTTTTTTCTAACTTTAACATTGTGATTTCAAATTTATGATTAAACTGGCTTTTAAGATCTAGCTGAAAATTCCGCTAGTATGCCATATCAGTAGAACTAACATAAAATGTACCACATAAAGAAAATAAACAAACAACACATATTAGAAAGCAAAAGAAAAAAAGGACACTTCATTTAGTTGAAAGGAAAGATAGAAGGATTTGAACATAGATGACAAAGAGACAAAAAAAGATAGATCTTGATCTATAACCCTAAAATAATTCAGATAACAAAAAGAAAAAAAGATAAACTACCAACAATCCCTTCTATTAAGGAGATGAGTGTCTTTTCAATTGCTGAACTTGACATCTTAGCCACTAGTTTGCACATCAGCATGACTAGAGCTTTCACCACCGTCCATGTGTTGCACAATAATCAATTTATCTTGAATCATCCTTTCTATTTCTCTTTTTAAAGCACAAAATTATTTAATACTATAACCCTAAACATTGGAATGATATGCATATCGTACATTAGGATTAAATTTTTTTGAATATGGGTCAGGAGTGTACCCAAGAAGAGGGGTGATCATGCCCCACTGTCTCAATTTATGGAACAAACTGGTATACAATTCCCCAATTGGTGTGAAACTATCCCTTGAATTATGCTTGTTTTCATAATTTGACTTGGATCAGAAATCAGGCCTAGAAGGGCTTTCGTATGTTTGTGGAGTTGGAAGATGACTCTGAGGAGTTGATTCTGCCATTATGGGTAAGAAGGGGGTTGAACTTATGGTTGTGCG
>NC_061114.1:178444199-178515674 GCF_002878395.1 Capsicum annuum | reverse complement strand
GATTCTGCCATTATGGGTAAGAAGGGGGTTGAACTTATGGTTGTGCGCTATATACTAGATATGGAAGTAAGGAAATAGAGTATAATAGGTATTGGGGAGGATTGCAATATTATGAGTGATTATATAGAGCTTGAGTATAACCTTGGTCTTGAGGCCGAGGGTAACAATGAGAGGTATTCTTGGATGTGTACGTTGTCTAGCTACAACAACAACTACATCTTCCTTATTATTCTTTCCTCCAACATTTCCTGAATTATTTTGAATATCTTAAGTAGTTGCTTTCAAGGCTGCAAAACTCATAATACGACCGATCTTAATCCCATAATCTATCATCTCCCCCATTTTGAGGACCTCAATAAATGACTTACCTAATGCTGGTTATAAGTGTTGAAAATATGTTTCATCCTGAGATTGAATAAACACCTCCACCATCTTGTTTATTTCATTAGTGGTTTCACCCTAGCCGTTTGTTCTCACCATCTAATGGCATATTCCCTGAAACTTTTGATACTATTCTTTGTTATGCTGATCAAGGACTTTTCATCAAGGATTAAGTCAATATTGTATTAAAATTGGTGCACAAATTCATTAGCCATATCATCCCAACTATTTCACTTAACAATGTCTTGATCAACAATTCATTCATAAGCTAAACCTTCTATACTTTCCTCGAAATAAGCCATAAGAAATTCTTCTTTCCCTCCAGCTCCCCTAAATTGATTGTAATAACGTCTCAGATGTACGATGAGTTCGCCATATCCATCATACTTCTCAAACTTCTGTATCTTAAAGACAAAAGAGAGACACTTTTATAGCCTAAAGTCCTTGAAAGTTCTTCATAGCCAGTTCCAAACTTTTCACCTTTCTGGTCACTTCTTATTGTTCTTCTATCATAACAAGCTTCTCAGCATTAAAATGAAATTCAGGCGGTTTAGTATAGGCATAAGGATATTTAGCTTAAATGTGGGCTCAAGAGCATAATGTTGATCACCATAAATATTGAATATAGGCTCACTTGTAGAGTGAGGAAGCACAACCATTGGATGAACATCAAAAGTAGGAACTTCGGGTGGGGGTGGCGCCGCAAAAACATGAACAGTAGGTGGAACAAAACATGTGGTTGTTTTATGTTGAGGAGTTAGAAAATGAATATTGGAAGTATTGGGATAGTGTTACTTTGAAGTAAATCCTGGTGCATGTTGTGGCATGCCAACAAAAATGAGAAATTGTGCATCTGACGTTGGAGGTAAGTTAGAAGGACTTTCTAGATTATCCATGAGAAAGGGAGGAGGAGACATCCAATTAGCCCAAGCTTGATGCATTTCTATCACTTGTCACCTTAATTTCATGATCTCTTCATTAGGTCCTAAATCCTCATTCCCTGAACTCCTTGTCTGATCAGCGACAACAACCTCGGTATCTTTGTTGGCCATAACTAACTTTCTCTTGAACTCGATGTAATATTGGTGACTAGCCAAAATTCTACAAACCAACCACCATGACCAAACTGTATAATAGAAATAACAAATGTGTTAGTTCAAAATCTCTCTTTTTTTTTTCTTTTTTTTTTTAAATTTCTGAAAAGATCACCAAACCCTAGAAGGACACCTATGTATCTCACCCCCGAGAGAGGAGAATTAGGTGTGCGTAGTTTGTGAACTTTTACTACAAAAGGGCTAATTAACTTTCTTTTTCTTTTCTTCTTTTCATTTTCTTTTAAAAATAATTCACAAAATGTTGGACGTAAATTTTTTGAATATTTTAACTCAAAATCCCTTGTTAAAAATGAAACCTATGATTATCAAAGAAAATATTTTTTGAATTTTTGATTTTGAATTTCATATGAAAATAAAACCTAAACTTACTAAACGAAGATATTTTTGTATTTTTTTAAAGATGTATATAAAACATCTACTCTAAATGAAGCATGATTTTTTTTTCTTTTGAATTTTTAGATAAGACCACCGAACCCAAGAAGGGCTACCTATGTATCTCATTCACTCGAGAGAAGAATCAGGTTTGCGTAGTTCGTCCAGATTGAAAAATTAAATATTAACTAACAAACTCGACCCCGACTTAATACATGACCAAAAAAATGATGACACACGCAATAAAATCTTTTTTTTTTTGAGTTTTTAGTTTGAAACTTCATATAAAAATGACACCAACAACTATGAAAGGAAACTCTTTTTTTGTATTTTTAGATGAAATTGTTCAAAAATAAAGCATCACCACAAATAATATTTTTCGTAGAAAAACATATAAAGATACTAAAAGAGAAATATTTTAGGCGTTTTTCCTATATTAAATGTACAATTTTTTTTTTTTAACTTTTTCTATATAGAAATGGATGGAGCTCCCATAAAAGTTTTTCTTTTTTTTGACATTTTCAAGTTATGAATGAGTGTTGAAGAAAATAAAGGAAAAATCTTTTTTATGTTTTATTTTTTGTGAAAATACATTTTAAAAGGTAAAAAAATCTTTTTATATTTTTAATTATGAAAACAAAAGTAAAAAAGAACCCCTATAAATTACGAAACTCTCTTCTTTTTCTTGATTTTGATTTTTTGACATCTTTTTTCCTTAATCATCCTCGCCTAAACACACATTTTTCAATAGCTTAGCACATGCCTCCCTAAACAGTCCATTAAATTACCTTTTTACCTTCAAAGATGCACAAGTAGCACATAGGGATACTTATGGATAAGTCTCCTATAAAGGACCAAATGGGTCCACTAGGTCTCAACATGATGCCAATAAAAAATGACCTAAAGTCTGACATAGGTTGGGGTTCAACTAATAAGGTTGTTTGGGGGAGTGTATTATCGATGGTGGTTGTGATTGCTTTCCACCTTCTCCATACGTCCAACGTCTTCTCCTTCTAAAATAAAGGTGACTCAACAAAGGTTCATGTACACGACATGTACTCTGAGACTTGTTTCGAAAGAAATAAATCTGGGTAATACATATGATGATAGATATAAAACTGTAACACATAAGAAAAAACTGTAAACACATAGCACGTAGATGTCCAACAACGATAACACTAACTCAGATGATAATACAAACAAAATATCTACGTACCTATAGTATCAATCTAAGCGAATGCAACTTAAAAATGAATCTCGAACTCTCAAAGTCCCAACCAGAGTCACTAGAGCTGTCATCCCCCTTTTTTACCGAAAAGAGTACGATTTTATAATTCGAAAAGGGTTTTTATTATTAAGGTGACTAAAATAAAATGTGTTTAGAAATAATATTTTTTACAATTAAATTTAGAGTCACCACTAGACATAAATATGGTGTACCAAGTCATCTTTGAATTTTTTTTCAAAAATAATTTGACTTAAAATTAATCAATAAACAAAGATTTCAATTAAGGAATTCTATTGACCGAGGGGAAGGTGTTAGGGTTCCTTCGATCCCGTGGTTCAAACATGGTCGCTTCTTTGACTTGTACCAACTAATCTGACACCATGAAGTGAATAAATCAACAAGGCACTTAAAAGAAGCAATTAAACAAACCAAACAAGAATTCAAATAAAATAATGTCCAGTCCGAATTGAACCTCAAATAGGCTTTTAGTGTGCCAAATTACATGATTGAAAGATGGAGCTTTACCACTGAAAATTGACTAACCTGATTTTGAACAAACCTAAACTCTGCAATCTGCTTTGGACCAACCGGCGACAAAACTCAAAAAAAATTTGACCACGGATAACTCAAAAGAGCTCTAGGATGAGAAGCTGCTGGGTTGTTGTTATTGGTTCGATGACTGGTTGGGGTTTGCCTATTAATGGAGTTTCAACCGGTGTAGATGATGTTTTTGGCAGGAGTTCACCGAATTTGACGTAAGGGGGTGGTTTTGGTCGCTTTTTGTGTGAGCTTCCACCGTCAAAACTATAACCATGGCAGTGGAAGGGAGGTGGGCCATATTTTTAGATGGATTTTGGGGTGGGGTGACTGATTCTGTGATGGAGCTATGATTTCGACAAAAACTTCACCGAAAAAAGTTATTTTTTACTATTTTATTCACTCCTTTTTTATCTCCTCTTTCGCATCTCAATCTGTCAAACTCTCTCTCGCCTTTTTCTTCTCTAATCACCCCCACTTTCTTTCTTCACCCTGTTTCTTCACTGTGTATATATAATCTGTTATCTCCTTCCCTTTACCCATTTTATTTTTCTTTCTCATATTCTATTTTTTATCCCCTCTAACGATTCTCACTTTCTCTGTTAGTGGGTGTGTGAGTATATATGTTCTAAAATAGAAATGGAGGAGCATGCGGGGTGTATTCTATGTGTGTTATTTTGTGAGTGTGTAAATTTTTATTTGCTCTTGTATGTAATGCATAACTATGTGAGTGTTGGTGTGTATGTGTATATAGAGTATGTACAGTGAGTGAATGAGAGAGGCCCCAAAAAGTGTGATTACAATGGTAGGATATGTGAGATTTAGGGTGGGGTGGGGTGATGGTGAGGTGTTCAAATTATTGTGGATTTGCTATTTTTGGATAAGGATAGAAAAATGTATGGTCGGGTTGTTATTTTTTGATTTTCTTATGGTGGTGGCAGTGGTGGGAGTGGGGGTGGGGTAGGGTGGGGATGGGTATTAAACTAGATGGGGTGCATGGTAAGGTGAGGGAATTACCTATGTGAATAGGCCAATCTTTTTGTATGTTTGACATACTTTTTATTCTCAAAAACTTATGTACGTCACATAAAAATTATATATGTATGTGAACTAACAAGAAGAAAAATTAGGCAGAAATACACATTAAATTTAATAATGTGAATATACATGAACATGATAAGGAAAAATAAAATATGAATACATCAATATCTACATAAACTCAAGCATCACATACTATGGATTTTTAAGGGATTTGTTATTAGTTGATGCATAGATATGTATTTCACATTTCCTTTTTTTTCACAACCCCGTCTCTTACGAAATTATACTTCATGTTGACATATTTTGTCTTCCCATGATACTTATATCCTCGATGTAGTCTATTGCAATATGACTATCACAGGTTCAACAACATTATTATACACACCCAAGTGGATCAGAAAATATTTAAGCCAAACAACTTCTTGCACAATAGATGAAAGTGTTAAAAATTCAACTTTCATCGTAGATAAGGCTATACATGACTGTTACTTGATACTCCATGATATGACATCATTGTTCAACAAGAATGCTTATTCAAAGGTGTCTTTTCTCTAATTTAGATCACCTCCCCAATTAGCATCAATATATCCTTGTAGATTATTTTTTTTGATAATATAAGGAATAATCAACTATGACTTTAATATACCTCAATATTCTTTTAAATGCTTTCCAGTGTTGCCGTCCTGGATCACATTGATATATGCTAACTAAGACAACGACAAAAAAAATGTCAGGTCTAGTACACATCATACATACAATAGATTTCCGACTGCATTGACATAAGGAACTTTTCTCATTTGTTCCTTCTCTCATGAAGTTTGAGGGTACATCCTCTGGTTTAAAGCTTCACTTTTAAGAATTAGAGTATTTATGAATTTTTAATCTTGCATATTAAAACATTCAAGAACTTTCTTAATGTAAGGTTATTGTAAAAGAGATAACAATCTTTTTGAATGGTCTCTTAAAATCTCAACTCCAAGAATGTATGACGTTTCACCCATATCTTTAATATCAAAAGTAGCTGATGACCACTCTTTTATTTCTTTTACATACTCAATGTCACTTACAACTGTAAGTATGTCGTATACATAATGATAAGATTACAAACTTATCTTTGAATCTTTTGATGTATACACAACGATCTTCATGAATCACACAAAATCATACGATATCATCGTATTATGAAAATTCAAGTACCATTGTCTAGAAGATTGTTTAAGGCCATAAATCAATCTTTAAAGTCAACATGCTTTATTTTTTTTGTTTTTTTCATGCAATCTACAGGGTTGTTTCATATAGATTTTTTCTTCTAGTTCTCCATTGAGAAAAGGAGTTTTCACATTCATTTCATGCAATTCAAAATCTAAAACAGTTAATATAGACAAAATTAATCTTATTGAAGTAAAGCGTACAACAAGAGAAAAAATTTCTTCATAATTAATTTCTTCCTATTGTGTGTACTCCTTATCTCCTAGGAGAGCTTTAAATCTTTTGATACTACCATCTGCCTTAAACTTTATTTTGAGAATCCATTTATTTTTAATAGCTTTTTGACCTATAGGTAGATCAATTAATTTTCACACTTGGTTAGATTTTCATTGACTTCATCTCTTCCTTCATTGCTTTTAAACAGTTTTATTTAGTGGGGCATGTAAGAGCCTTATTTATATTCCTTGTTACTACATCATCTGGAGTAACTATAAAATTTTTCCTTTGATCTCAAATCAATGACAAAGAATTTGTGGGCAATGTATTCATCGAGGTTGAGATTTACAAATTAATTTATCAATTGACAAATTACTCCTACTCAGACCAATAATTTCACTAGAATTTATGAAAATAGGAACAAATCCATTATCATTATCATGACTCCCACTCAAATCCATTTGAATGTTAATTGTGTAAGCGGCCTAGTTCATAGTTTCATAAAGAGATAAGTCTTGATCTATCTCTCCCTACTTAGAAAAATCATTCTCTATGAATGTAATATCACGTGACTCAATTTTATTTACAGTGTCACTATCTTGTTCACCTATGAACACATAATACTTAGACTGTTCAGAGTATCTTATAAAGATACATTTCTTTTTTGTGGATCAAATATTTCATAAGGGAAAGAAGGGTTATGAATAAAAGCATCACAATCCAGCGCTTCAAAATGCTCAAATCGGGTGTTCGTTTAGTCCATAACTTATACAGTATAGTTGTAAATAATTTTGAAGGGACATAATTAAGTACAAAGCAACAATGAGAAATGCACCACCCTAATAGGTGATAGACACTTTGCCTATGACATTGTTTACCTAACCATTTCTAACAATGTTCTATTTCATCATTCTGCAATATTATTTTACTGTAGAGTGTAAGGAGTAGTTAATTGTCTTTGAATTCCTTTTCAACTCACAATCATTTGAAATCATCAGACAAATACTTTCTTACTCAATAGATTCTTAATGCCTCTCAACCAAGTTCATAAACTTAATGAATCAACTCAATGATTAAGATTTGTCAGAAATCAATTATATATAACCGAATCGAGAAAAATCATCAATAAAAGTAATGAAGTAAATAGAATTATGTATTGCCCTTATATTCATTGGACCACAAATATCAAAATAAATTAATTGAAATGGAGTATTGGCTCTTGTGCCTTTTCCAGATGATTTTCTTGAATTTTTTTTTTGGCGAGAGAAGCTTCACAAGTAGATAATTCTACTTTATCAATTGTGTCAAATGGACCTTCTTCAACTATGAGATTCATTATTTGTTGATCAATATAGCCAAGCCTAGCATGTCATATATTTATGTCATTCTCACAATTAGAAGTTGACGTAAATAAGAAAAAACTAATATAATTATTATAGGACTTTGAACAATATTCAATATAAAAAATTAATTATTAATACCATGTTCATGAAAGAAAAAAATAAATTCTAATTTAATTAATATTCTGATAGAGACTAAATTTTGACGTATTGTTGGGTTAAATAGTACATCATATAGATATAGAGTTCGTCCACCACACATTTCATGTTTTTAGGTACCAATACCTCTTACCTCATCTCTGGAGTTATTTCCTACTAATACCCATTTGAATCCTTGTGGGATTTCTAAAAAATCTATGTATCTCTATCCATTGCTATGTGCTCGATGGCTGTTGAGTCTATAATGCACATAAGAAGCGATTCAGTTAAAAAACCAGAACAAGAAACATTTACATCATTATGTAAATTATTAATAAGTTCATGTACCTTTATAGGCTCAGGGAAATCTCGAGCAAAGTGTTCCTTATTCTCACAGCTATAGCACTTGAGCTTAACCATATTCACCTTTTTTTGAAGAAGAAATATTTTTCTCTACTTGTTGATTATTTTTAGGCTTTTTGATACTTATTTTTCCTTATTTTAAGAAAATTTACAACGTTTGCATTTGTTATTATGTTCATATTTTGGATCTGTCATAGATGCATTTGTAGTGGCATTGTTTACTCCAAGTGCTCTTCTTCGAATTTTGAATGACGCTTAGCATCTTTCATAGTATTGATGCTAGCATGTGGGTTAAGTGCATTTTCACATTTTTCCGTCTTTACGGTAGGGAGAGAACAACAACTTGGAGTTGTTTCCCTTCAGTCAATACATGACTGGTATCTTTTAGTTCATTCACCATGTTTGACATATGGTGAAGATGCTTTTATAAAGTATGATCAGGGCGTTCCTTATATGTATCAAACTTAGTAATAAGATCCCTTAACTTA
Source organism: Capsicum annuum (assembly GCF_002878395.1). NCBI lineage: Eukaryota > Viridiplantae > Streptophyta > Magnoliopsida > Solanales > Solanaceae > Capsicum > Capsicum annuum. Next base: position 178,507,246 of record NC_061114.1, on the reverse strand, counting down.
GCAACTGAAGTATGGACTAAATTTTCTTTTAATGCAGAGCACATGTCCTTAGCATCATCATACTTTTAAAATTCTCTCATGATATCATTATTCTTGTTGCTCAACAACTTTATATGAGCAAGAGAATTTTTTTTTATTTTAAGCTTGATATGTCTCAAGATCTTTCACATGTTGGGACTTATACCATTTTCCGGAAGTGTCATAGACACATTAAGAGCTTCAAGAGCTTCTTGATTTTCCAAGGCATATTGAATCTTTATACTCCATATTTCATAGTTATCACCGTTAAGTTTATTGACTTAATCAAGCTCGACGAATATGTTCTTTACAGCAATTGACATACTTATTTAAAAATTATAAAGTATAGTGAGAAAACTACGTACATTAATTTAGCCTAAATTCATATGCATAATAATTCTTAAAAATAATCGACTATGTCAATATTCATTTCACATCAGTTTCAGATTCGGAAGTTCACTACGTAACCAATCATCTTCTGATGTAATGTCTTAAATCTTATACAATCAATCATCTAGGAACCGTTTATCTTAAATTACTAAATTCAAGTCAAAATATGAATAAATTCTATAACAAATATAGAAACACTCAATGAAGAATATAATTACATAAATAATATAAATTCATACAAGTGATGTTACATACAAACAATAATTAAACAAAATAAATGCACATTATCACAGTAATATTTTAGTGCGAACAAAAAAAGATAGATTAAGATCTATTCGCAAGTTCATAGGAAAGTAATTCATTTTAGACAACCCATGAGAATGACACACAATCTTTTGAACCTTCAAGTTGATGTAGTTATTTATAAAATCTTGTACATACAATTTGCAAAATTGTAATACCCCAGAATTTTCAGCTTTAAACCCTACATGAGATAGACTATTGGATTAGCTTTCTAATGCCACCAGTTTTGCCTTTATCAGATATTGTGCTGAGAAGTTCTGGAAAATTTGCTGGTAACGACCCGTTACCAGACGTATCGAGTTGTTACGTGTGAGTTGTTGTCAAACTAGTGAGGTTTCCAGGTTTTTATCTAGTGGAATAAGTCCAACCCACGACTTATTGTTAGATATAACAAGTCATTGTGTGGACCTATTGTCACAATAGTAACAAATTCATAAATACCATCCCTGATCATGACTCCACCTATTGACCCATGATTCCTAAGGAGTTCTTAGGAGAAGTGTCGTCATTATAACAGTGAGGGCCCAGGAACTTATGTCCTCATGTCATGACTCAGAAAATGACTCCTGACTTAATAAAATGAGTTGTTACCTAACTCATGATGACTGGAGTATATTTTTTCTTGCATAATTTAAAAAGGGTTGTTTGGTCTTTACCCATCCTATTAACTCCTAATCCAAATTGTTTAGGCTTCCCCAAGAGTGGTATATAATCCTAAACATCTCTAAATTATACCTTAAATCATTAAATAAATTGAGATCAAGGAAGAGGGAAATTTATTTTTCTTCAAATCCAATCTAGGGTTCCTCAAGTTCAAGCATAAATTTCAAGGATTTCTCCAAGGATTCCATCTTCAGGTATGTGGAATTTCATCAATGGGTCCCTTTCACCCACTGAGTCCCAATAACTCCTTAATTCTCAAGTAATATTCTCCTTTCCTTGTATTAGGTTCAAGGTTAAATATGAGAGTGCCCACTCTCATCAGTTTATGTGTGTAACCAAACCATGAGTACACACTTTCCACAAAATTACTATTTTTCCATGTTTAAAATTATGAAATTCTATACTATGATAAGTTGTTGAATTTTGAGTTTAAATTGTGAAATTTGTTTATCATGTTCAGTTAATGCTGTCATGTCCAATTGCATTAGTCAGAGTTGGCAGTTTATAAACACTCGATACCTAGATAGTCATACATATATTGGTTTTCATATTTTGAGCCATTCAGATCACATTTATGTTGCTAAATTCAAAATATTATTATGTTGAGCATATATCAGTTATTTGATCATGTTAAACAATTACCAGTTATCAGTGTCGATTTAGTTCGGAGTAGTGCTTAGGATCGAGAAAACGCAAGGTTAAAGGCTCACTTGCCAGTTGAGGACAAATACCTTTAGTAGAATTTCCTTTATTCCAGAACTACGGTGCCATCGTAGGTCATGATTGGTCATACTTCAGTTGAGGACTGACACCCTAGTCCTTGGGATATCAGTCTAGTGGATCCACGTCAGCCAGTGTTGGTACCCTTGGAAAGGTACTAGAACCCTTCCAATTGGGGTTACAGGTTTGACCTTGATTATCTCAAATTAGGGCATGTTGATTATTTTTAGCTTCCATGGTTTCCAGATTATGTTCAGTTATGTTTTAGCTAAATTTTTGCATGACTTTGTGTTCAGATATTCAGTTTTCATGTAGTGCATGTTAATACTTGGTCTTACATTCAGTTATCATGTTTCATGTATTGCATGCTTTGCTTATATATAAGTTATATTCCCATCTCACATACTCATTACTTTTAAAGTACTGATCGCATACTCTTTTGTGCTATATTGTCTCATAATATAGGTTCGGACTCTTAGTTCCCAGATTGCACCTAGTTCATTTTTATGCCACTTAATAGTAGTTGTGGTGAGTCCTCATCCTTTGAGGACTTGTTATCAGTAGTTAGTTTTAACTTTTTATTTTATTTTTATCCAGTTAGAGTTAGTTGAGGACTTTTGCCATCAACTCCCTATGTTTTAAAGGTTTTCAAGTAGTTATATATGTTTTTAGCTTGTTAAGTTTTCAGAAGGTTTTGGTATCATTTCCATTATCATTTATTATCAGATTTTGTAGTTTAGCTTTTGTCCAGTATTTTGTTATTTCTTCAGTGTTTATTGCGTATCCTAAACTATCGATTATCTTAGGGTTGCTTGTAACTCTAGGCACTATGTTATTACTAGGGGATAGTCTTAGGTTATGAAAAATTTGGTATCAAAGCATGATTTAAAGTGTCCTAGGGTATTTGAAAGCCGCTTTAAGTAGAATCTGGTTTGTGGGTGTGCAGCATGCCACACTTATGGGCTAGAGGCTACAAAATATTTTAGGAAAGTCTCCTTTCTTTCATTATTCATGTTGTTTGATAAAGCGTAAGATTTATTAAAATTCTTCTTCTAACTTGTCCTCTACCTGTTTATAGAAAATGCCTCCCAAAAAAATAATGGAGGATCACCCAACACCCCTCTAATTTAGGAAGACCCTCTAAATGAGCAGGTCTCTCACACTAAATTTATTGCTGTTTTCATAACATTAGCTCAATCTATGGCTTCTCAGAATATCCAACATATTGTTTCATCAATTAGAATTCGAGACTTTACTCGAATGAATCCCCCAGTATTTTCTAGGTCCAAGCCTGAGGAGGATCCATAGGATTTCTTAGAAAATATTTAGGAAATGACTGAGATCATGGTTGTCCCTTCGGGTGGGAGTGCTAATTTGGCTGCTTACCTACTGCAAAGGGTGACTCACATCTGGTTACGCGGTAGAAGGAGGATAGAGGTACCAATACAGGGCCTGTAGAGTGGGATAAATTTGTTACTGCTTTTTCGGATAGGTTCTTCCTACTTAGTTGAGGGAAGCCAAAGCACAGGAGTTCATAAACTTAAAGCAAAGCAGTATAAGTGTGAAGGAATATTCACTCAAGTTCACTTAGTTAACATGATACGCTCCAACTATGGTGGATGATTCTAGGTCCTGAATGAGTAAGTTCGTGTCTGGTGTTTCTGAGGATGTGGTCAAGGAGGACGACCATATTGGTTAGGGTGATGGAACTCTTTAGATTGATGTTTATGCTCAGCAAATTGAAGATGAAAATATTAAGGAAATGGAAAGTGAAAATAAGAAGGCCATGACTGGTAGATTCAATTTCTCTTAGTCGAGGTCAGAGAGTGGTAATCTTTCTTAGTTCTGCCAAAAATTATTTGACCCAGACCTATCTTCTTCTGGTGCTCCAGTGCCTAAGTTCAGATAGGATACTCATGATAGAGCGCCGGAATCTAAGTCCTAGGGTAGTATGAATAGTAGTTGCACTAACCCAGTCTGCAAAAGATGTGGTATGAATCATAAGGGGTAGTGCATGGCTGGTAGTTGTGTTTGTTTTGGGTTTGGCAAGTCAAGACACAAAATTAGGCATTGAACCATGGTTGCACAGAGGGGTAAGGATCTTCGTCTGCAGGTTCAGGCTAACTCCTCATCAGTTCCAATAGGTCTCTCCACTCAGTAAGTGGCAACATCGAAATAGGTTGTATGCCTTTCAAACTCACCAGGACCAGGAGGGTTTCCTTGATGTTGTTACTAATACATTACATGTCTTTCATAGTCATCTGTATGCATTATTAGATCCTTGAGCCATATTTTTCTTCGTGACTCCCTATATAGCAGTAGACTTTAGCGTCAATCCTAAAATCTTTGTAGAACCTTTCTCAGTGTATATTCCAGTCAATAGTTCTATTATAGTCAGACGGTATACAAAAATTACCCATCGTAATATCCCAAAAGGTCACTTAAGTCGATCTTATAGAGTTAGAAATAACTGATTTTGATGTCATTCTTGGCATGAATTGGCTTCATTCATGATATGAATCAGTTAAATATAGAAATAGAGTAGTCCAATTTCAATTTCTAAATGAGCCAGTCTTAGAATGGAAGTATCGTACCTCAGTGCCTATAGGTCGGTTCGTCTTTTTCCTTAAGGTAAGGAAGATGATCTCCAAAGGGTGCATCTATTATCTCATCTGATTCAAGGACTCAAGATCAGAAATCCCAAGTTTTGAGTCAGCTCCAGTAGTAAATGAGTTCCCAAAAGTATTTCCTGAAGATCTTCCCAGAGTTTCTCCCGAGTGGGAAATCAACTTTGAAATAAATCTCCTTCTACATACCGACCAATTTTAATTCTACCTTATAGAATGGCTCCAGCTGAGATTAAGGAATTGAAAAAACAATTGAAAGATCTCCTAGAAAAAGGGATTCATCAGGACAAGTATTTCCCCACAGGGTGCCCCAATTCTATTCATGCATAAGAAAGACAATTCTCTCAAAATGTACATCAACTACCATCAGTTAAACGAAGCCACATTCAAGAATAAGTATCCTATCCCCAGGATTGATGACTTTTGTAACCAACTTCAGTGTGCTAATTACTTCTCTAAGATTGACCTCAGATTCGGCTATCATCAGCTTAAAGTCCAAGAATGTGAATCTCGAAGATAGGTTTTTGGACTTAGAATGGTTACTTTGAATTTGTACTTATGTATTTTGGACTAACGAATGCTCCTATAGCTTTTATGGACTTGATGAACAGGGTGTTTAATTAGTACTTGGACATATTTTTGTCTACTCCCATAGTGAGGGCGAGCATGCAGACCATTTGAGGATTGCCTTGCAGACTCCTAAGGATCACCAGTTGTTTTCTAAGTTCAACAAGTGCAAATTCTATTTGAAATTAGTAGATTTCCTTGGTCACATTATTTTCTATGAAGACATTTGAGTTGATTCTTAAAAGACCAAAGCAGTAAGAAAATGGCCTCAACCCATTTCTCCATTAGATATTAGCTTTTTTTGTTTTTAGCCAACTACTACAGAGGTTTGTTGAAGAATTTTCCTCTATTTCCTCTCCCATATCCTGACTCACTTAGAAGAAAGTCAAATTCCAATGGTTTGATTCATGCGAGAAGAGTTTTCAGGTGTTGAAGACTCAACTCACCTCTACTCTAGTTTTGAATTTACCAGAGGTTCAGATAGTTTTATGGGATATTGTGATGCTTTCAGAGTTAGCCTTGATTGTGTTTTGATGAAGCGAGGAAAGGTTATACCATATGCCTCTAAACAACTCAAACCCCATGAGAAAAACTTCCAAACTCATGATCTCGAGTTGGCGACAGTTATTTTTGTGTAAAAGGTTTGAAGGCATTATTTTTATGGGGTTCATATCGATGTGTTCACTGATTATAAGAGTCTTCAGTATGTCTTTATCCAGAAAAATTTAAATCTTCATCAGAGAAGGTGGTTAGAGTTATTAAAGGACTATGATATGAGTGTCTTATATCACTCGGGTAAAGATAATATTGTGTTTGACACCCTTAGCTGATTGTCTATGGAAAGTGTTGCATACATTGAAGATGATAACTAGGAGCTAGTTCATAAGGTTTATCAGCTTACTAGATTGGGAGTGCATTTGGTTTATTTAGCTGAAGGTAGTGTTTGGGTTCAGAATGGCTCAAAATCTTATTTGGTTGCCGAGGTGAAGGAAAAGTAGAATAGTGACCCTATTTTACCTCAATTGAAGGGGGCAGTTCGGTTTTAGAAGGTTAAGGTTTTCTTCCAAGGAGAGATGGTGTTCTTCATTGTCAGGGTAGGTTATGTGTACTGAATGTGGATGATTTGAGGTAATGGATGTTTGCAGAGGCTCATGGTTCTTGATATTCTATTTACCTAGGAGTAACCAACATATACCATTATTTTTGAGAGGTTTATTGGCGGAATGGAATGAAAAATGATATTGCAAAATTCATGGATAAGTGTTCAAATTGTCAGCAGGTTAAGGTTGAGCACCAGAGGCCTAGTTGTATGCTTCAGGCATTCAGTATCCCTACTTGGAAGTGGAAAGTGGTGAATATGGACTTCATCAAGGGTTACCTCATACCTGTCGTCAACATGATTCTATTTGGGTTATTGTGGACCAAATGACTAAATCATCTAGTTTTTTTCCAGTTATTACTTTGGACTTAGCCGAAGATTATGCTAGACTTTACCTTAGGGAGTTGGTGAAATTTCATGGAGTTCCTTTTACCATTATTTCTGAAAGAGGTACTTAGTTTACCTCTCGATTTTAGAAGTCATATTAGAAAGGTCTTGGTAACCAAGTTCATCTTAGTACAACTTTTCATCCTTAGAGAGGACCATTCATACCTTGAGGACATTTTGAGGGCGTGCTTGATTAATTTCAAGGGTAGTTGGGATGATCACTTGCCTTTGATTGAATTTGGTTATAATAACAATTATAACTCTAGTATTTAGATGGATCCATTTGAGGTTTTCTATGGTAGGAGGTGTAAATCTCCAATTGGGTGATTTGAGGTTGGTGAAGCTGTTTTAATAAGGCTTGATTCAGTGAATAAGGCGATCGCAAAGGTCTAGATGATTCGAGAAAGGCTAAAAATGGTCCAGAGTCATCAGAAATCTTATGCAGATATGAGGAGAAGGGAACTTGTATTTGATGTTGGTAATTTTGTTTACTTGAAATTTTCACCCATGAAAGGGGTGAGGAAGTTTGGTAAGGAAGGAAAGATCAGTCCCCACTATATTGGTCACTATAAGATTTTGACTTGGCATGGAAAGGTGGCTTATGAGTAGGAGTTGCCTATTGAGTTAGAATCAGTGCATCCTCTTTGTTAAAGAAGTGCATTGGTGATGCAACATTAGTAATTCCTTTAGAAAGGGATGGTGTGGAAAATAACCTCTCTTATGAAGAGGTCCCTATTGAGATCCTTGATCGTTAAGTTTGTAGATTGAGAAATAAAATGGTCGCCTTAGTAAAAGTTCTGTGGAGGAATCAGTCAATCAAGGGAGTTACTTGGGAAGCAGAGGCAGATATGATGACCAAGTACCCCCATCTTTTGTCTTCGAACCCAGTTCCAGCTTGAGGTAATAGTTTTTCTTAATTAATTAATTCTTTCATTTCTATCTCAAGCCTCCCAGTTATTTTCATGTCTTTGCATGCATTCATGAGTTTAAAATAGTCCATGCATCAGTCACAGATTAAGATATTAACTCATGGTTCAGCTTATAAATAATCAGTGCAAAATTATAGCTTTTCCCTAATAATTCATCTTAAATCAGTTTCATTCGGGGAAAATGATCCCAAGAGGAGATATTATAATACCCCAAAGTTTTTAGCTCTAGACTCTCAATGAGATAGACCATTGGATTAGCTTTCAAACGCTACCAGTATTTCCTTGATCAGATATTGTGATGAGAAGTTCTGGAAAATTTGCCTAAGGGTTAGTCAAACTCCCAGTGATAATAACTTTGGTAATTACCCATTACCAGACGTAACGAGCCATAATGTGTGAGTTGTTTTTGTACTAGTGAGATTTCTAGGTTTTGATCTAGTGGCAATGAGTCTATCCCACAACTTGTTATCAAATATAACGAGTCGTTGTGTGGACCCACTGTCACAATAGTAAGAGATTCAAAAATCCCATCCTTGATCACGACTTTACTTAATGACTCGTTATCAGTCCTAACGAGTCGCTAGGAGAGGAATCATCATCATAACAGTGAGGGACCAAGAAATCAGATCCTCATGTCACAACCTAGACAACAACTCGTGACCTGAATAAATGAGTTGTTACTTAAGTCATGACGACTGGAGCGAGTATTTTCCTGCACAATTTAAAAAGGGCTATTTGGTATTTTTCCATCCTTTTAACTACTAACCCCCATTGTTTAGGCTTTCCCAAGAGTGGTATATAAGCCTAAACATCCCCAATTCTCCCTTAAGTTATAAAATCAATTGAGATAATGAAAGAGGGCAATTTATTCTTCTCCAAACCCTAGCTAGGGTTCCTCAAGTTCAAGCACAAATTCCAAGGATTTATCCAAGGCTTCCACCTCCAGGTAAGTGGGATTTAATCAATGGGTCCCTTTCACTTATTGAGTCCCAAGAACTCCTTTCTTAAGTAATATTTCCTTCCCCTTGTATTGGGTTCCAGGTTAAATATGAGATTCCCCACTCTCATCAGTTTATGTGTGTAACCAAACCATAAGTATGTGCTTTCCATAAGATTAGTGTTTTCTAATGTGCAAAATCATGGAATTCTCTAATATGACAACTTATTGACTTTCCAGTTTAAATTATGAAATTTCTTTATTATGTTCACTCAACACTATAATGTCTAGTTGCATTAGTCTGAGCTAGCGAGTTATGAACACTCGATACCTAGATAGTCATACATATATCAATTTACATGTTATGATCCATTCAGAACATGTTTATGTTGCTAAATTTAGAATATTATCATGCTGAACATATATAAATTATCGAATCATGTTAAGCAATTACCAATTATCAGTTTCATTTCAGTTGGGAGTAGAACTTAGCATCGAGAAAATACAAGGATGAAGGCTTACCCGCCAGTTGAAGACTATGAACTTTAGTAGAAGTCCCTAAGTTTAAGAGCTACGACACCACTATAGGTCATGGGGAGTCACCCACCAGTTGAGGACTGACACCATAATCCTTTGGGACATCAGTTTAGTAGATCCATGCCAGCCAGTGTTGGCACCCTTTCCAAGGTACTAGCACCCCTCCAACTAGGGTTACAAGTTGAATCCTAATTTGCTCAGATTAGGGTATGTCAGTTATTTTTAGCTCCTACAATTTCCAGTTCATGTTCAGTTATATTTAAGCTAAATTTTTGCATGATCTTGTATTTAAATATTCAATTTTCATGCAGTACATGCTAATACTTGGTCTTGCATTCAGTTATCACATTTTATCCATTTTATGCTTAGATTATATATTAGTTAGCTTTCTATATCACATACTCTGTACATTCAAAGTACTGATCGCATACTCCTTTGTGATATATTGTCTCATAATATAGGTTCTGACACTTAGTTCCCAAATCATACCATGTTTGTTCTTATGCCACTCAACATCAACGGTGGTGAGTCCTCATCCTTCGATGACTAGTTATCAGTATTTGGTCTAAGCACAATGACTAAAACCTAACAACACTGTACACGAAAGCCCTCTAAACTAGAAATATCAAACTAGGTTGGGACATGCCCTTGACCATGACAAAAGAGAATTCGCAGTTCCAAAAATATGATAAGAAACCTAATGAAATGGCAGGGCTTTCTGAAAGATAGAGGCTCACTGTTTCATAGTAACTAAACAAATGTAACACACCACCTAACACTGTACAAGAGTAATAAAAAAGCCCTGGAACCCTACATCATGAAATGATGCAGCATCCAGGGATGGTCGGTGGGGCGAACACTGCATGTAATTCAGGAAAAGAGGATAAATAATGTCATTACCAAAAACCAGTCAAAATCATATGCATAACATTTATATATACATATAAAGGATGTCAGGATAGGGACAGGGTTCATGAATATGAGAGTTTAAATTGTTAACCTAAACTGCGTAGCTCACTCTGTCCTAAAGGCACCCATGGGCTACATGGGTTCAGCTCTCCTTACTGAAAGAGCCCCTGTAATACCCCAAAAAATCTAAACCAATATTAGAGCCATGTAACAAGATCATGCATTGTACATCATGGTCTTTTATAGTTTTATGAGTAAGTTAGATGTATATTAAGGCTTCAAATAACTCGATATTGATATAGTCAACTTTAAATGAGTATATATCTCATTATACTTAGAAATTTTAATTTTATGACATATAAACAGATAGATAATTGAATTATCTTTCCAACGATACCAATTTTTCCTAAATTAGATATCGGAGCAAAGAGTTATTCCTATTTTACTCCATCATGTCAGGCTGAAAACAGTGTGATGACATTCGTGGTAGCTTACCACATTTGTGACGCCCTATCACGAAGGTCGTTAGCCTTAGGTAGAAATCAGCTCCTAAGTGATGACATTAGTGGTAGCTTACCACATTTGTGATGCCCTATCACAAAGGTCGACAGCCTTAGGCAGAAACCAGCTTCTGTGTGACGACATTTTTGACGACTTACCACATTTTTGACGCCATGTCACAAATGTCGTCAGCCTTAGGCAGAATCCAGATTCTGTGTGACGACATTTTTGATGGATTACCACATTTTTGATACCTAGTCACAAATGTCGTCAGCTATTATTTTCAGTAACTGGAAATTTATTTCATAAGGGTATTTTGGTCTTTTCCCTTTACTTCCCATGACTTATAACCCTTAAGAAACGTATTATCTTCCATTCTCTTTAGTTAAAACATATAAAAAATCTCTCTCATACACTCTCAACCATAAGATTAGAGTTTCCTCTCAAGATCAAACCTCTCAAGAACAAGCCCTAGGGTTTTTATAGAAGAGTTTATTTCAAGGAAATTTCGCCGTCAATCTTCACGAATTCTTAATCTAAGGTATGTGTGTGTTCATTCATGGACTCCTTTCGTCCTTGAAGTTCAAGAACACTTTTCTAAAACTATGTATTATGGTTTTCACGTTATGAATGGATTGTTGATCATGTTTATATGTTGAATGATGCAAAGATAGAATCTTTATGTGTTATTATGAATCTATGACATCATATGAGTTGAAAACATGTAAGTTTGATTATTTATGATGAGTAATTGTATGATTTACACCTATGCCTAAGTTGTGCATGTAAGGTGTTTGATAAAATACCTAAGAGACTAGAAATCATGCATTATAGCTAAATTGTGACTAAGGGAAGGATTCATGATAGGCCTCTATGATTCAATGTCATCCATGTTGATAATGCGTCTTGTGAACACTGTTGGATTACTCATGATCTAGTCTTATGGAATTATGCTATGCTTACTTGCAAAACCCACTCATGTACAAGATGTAGAATACTCATGTACTTATTGAGATTCCCCAACGTAGGTACAAGATGTCACCCGCTAGATAGGACTGACATACTCAGGGGTCACCCGTTAGCACATTTATATGTATAGGACTGATCCTAGGAGTCACCCACTAGATTAGGACTGACTCCACAACAGATGTCTTTACTGGTGGTGCGGTACTGACGCCCTTCCAATTAGGGTAGAGATTAGACCCCAGTCAGCTTAGCTTGGGGTATGTCGGTTAGATGAACATATCCCACGGTTTTAGTTATAGATTCAGGACTATCAGACATAGTCAACTCAGCTTATCAGTACAGATTCAGTACTGTTAGATACAATCAATGCTTATCGTTGTAAATAGACTTCAAGATCACCCATTAGCTAGGACTGATCTCAACTATGATTAATTAGTATCAGAATCAGTATATTTAAAGATCACCCGCTAGATAGGGCTGATCTCAGATTTATTTACTTTAAGTAGAACAGAACTCAGATAGTTCCATAGAACTTAGACTGTTAGATACAATTGCTCAGTATCAGTTGTATCAGTTAGGCCAATCATCACAGTTATATCAGTTATATTAGTTTTTTGAACTTATATATCAGTCATATCAGTTATCAGAATTCATGATATTAGTATTGAGCTTTAAGACTGTCAGACACAGTCAACCAGACCAATTTTTCATAATTTAAATTGTCAAAAATAGTCGTTCATCTATTCAGTATCTTAGTATCAGAACACTCATGCTATCAGTATTCAAACTCAGTAGTCAGTATCTCCATAAGTTTAGTTACAGTTATGTATGCATGTATGTATTCTCACGTTCATATTAGTCAGCATTGTTCATGCATATAACCCTTTGTGTTCAGCCTACCTCACTCGTATACTCAGTACATTCAGACATACTGACACATTTATGCTATGGTACTTTCTCTTATGTTACACCAAAGGTTCAGAGGCACGAGCTCCAGATCAGCAGTAGCATTCCAGTGTTTAGAGTTTGCAGTGAGTCCTTCTCATTTGAGGATGATATGATTATTGCTACATTTACTATTCAGTTGATAGATGGAGTTAGTTGGAGACATGTTCCTTCAACTCGTTATTCAGTTCAGTTAGAGGCTTTCATATTGGATGTCAGATTAGAATTTAGATCTCATTATTTTCAGTATTTATGACTTGTTTTGGTATTGTTATACCTTTTTCAGACATTTTGTTATTAGACATTTATTCAGTTCAAACCTTATGGCCTTTCATGTTCATGTTTCTATATTTTATGATATATTACATGGTATACAGGTACAGATATAAGTCATGGGTTAGCTTGTGGTCCTTCGGGGTCATGAGCACCGTGTAGTATTTCGGTTCAGAAAATTAGGGTGTTACATACTTAGTATCAGAGCCTAAGGTTCAATAGAGTCCTAGGAAGTCTAAAAGCCGCATCTAGTAGAGTCTTGTACATGCGTGTGTTGTGCACCACACTTATGTGAAGGAGGCTATGAGATGTTTTAGGAATAGTTTTCCTTCTTTCATGTGTCAGATCGTGCTATAGAAAGGTTCTCTAAGAAAACTCATGTAGATTCTCATCATGCTTTAGTCATGTCAACTTTACCTTACTTTCAAGGTAACAGAAGTAGTGAAGCTCAACTCCTACAGATAGGGCTTTCTCAAATAGTCCCTATAGATAGCTATGGGATTTCTCATATGCTCAAAGTATCTCATCAGTTCAGTTATGTCCCAAAGTTTTACGGATCTCATTCATGATCATGAGATCTCGTTCTTGAACCCAGATTTAGATATGCCAGTAGATCACTTCTCAGATTACTATGATATCATATGACTAGAGTTAGAATCATGGACCCAGGAGTTTAGCAGTAGTAGAGTTGGGATAATGATATCTAGATTGAACAGACTATGTATTCATGGGGATAGTTATGCCAGAATGAATCAGTAAGCTCTAACATTGTAAGTTAGAAATATAAGTTTATTGACTTGAAATTAAGCATGAAGGTGTAAATATGATACTAGTAGTATGTGAGGGAAACAGGGGCAAATGATGTGTTTAGTAAGGCAAGCATGTGTTAATCAAAGTGTAAGTATGTGATGATGATTGCAGTTCAGTTCAGAGTTTAGTTTAGTGCTCACAGAATTATGATGATGGCTTAAATCCAAGTGGGGATGGTAGATCAAGAACCCAAGTCAGGTTCTCAGATTCCAGTAGTAGTGCCAGTATGTACAGAAAAGCAGTTTGGGAAGACGATTCCCGACCTATCCTTATCTCATCGTAAAGCTTCGTACTTTATTTGGCATAATGCCTATGCATGCTTCATGTCTCAGATTCCATAAATACTGCTTACATTCACACGTATTCCATAGAATCGTGTGCACTTTCAGTTCCCAGTATAGGGAATTTAGTCCTAGATCACTCAGTGTTACAAATCATGTTCCACAAACTCAGACATTCCAGAATTAGGTCATGCAGCTCATACTCATGTACATATATTATGCTCCCCAGTATACTCAGTTTTCATGACTCATGCTACGCCTCTACTGATCAGATAAATCAAGACTGTCATGTATATCCTCAGTTCATCTCATTCATCATGTATTAGTTTTAGACTCTCAAAGTTTAGTTATATTCTAGTTCGTAGATGACCTTTGCATCGCCCAGTATCTTCTTAGATAGACATAGCATCCCAAGGAGGAGATACCCTGCCTTCTCTTAACGCTCTCATGTCTTAGATCTTTTAGTTTCTCCTTGCATAACAAATTCAGTCTAGAATAGAGGGTACTCATAAGTTGACCCTCAAGTTAGAACTCAGCTGTAAGTCAAGTATTCAGAGGTTCAGTTCAGTTCAGTTCATGATGTTTAGTCCATATGTCACATAGCAGACTCAGTCATGTTCTCATGTTTTAGTTCAATATTAGTGCCTTTATCATTGCATGTTCAGTCACATGTTCGTGAGTCAGTTCAGTTATGTATTCACGTATCAGATATGCTTGGTCAGCTTATGATTACTTTTAGTCATGCATTCACGTATCATGTCAGTCATATAATCATGCATCAGATATGCATGGATTCAACTTATCTGTTAAGCATCAAATATGCATTCTCAGTCTGAGAAACTCAGTTTATCAGAACACTTTGTCCTACATTCATAAATCAGCTACCCATGTATCAGATATGCATGTACAGTATGATATGCTCAGTTTTCAGTCATGTCAGCCATGAAATCATGATTAGTCATTCATGCTATATATGCATCATTTTATCTTTTGTCCCCTTTCAAGCAGTCATCATTCGAGGATGAATGTTTCCAAGGGGGAGATATTGTAATACCCCAAAAAATCCAAACCAATATTAGAGCCATGTACCAAGATCATGCATAGTAAATCATGGTTCTTTTATAGTTTTATGAGTAAGTTATATGTATATTAAGGCTTCAAATAACTCACAACTATTAGACGAATCAAAACATTCCTTACCGATTGAATTCTTGAAAAGAATATTGGTATAGTCAACTTCAAACAAGCATATCTCTCATTATATTTGAAATTTTGAGATTATGACCTATCAATAGATAGATAATTGAATTATATTTCCAACGATACCAATTTAGCCTAAATTTGATATCGTAGCAAAGAGTTATTCCTATTTTACTCCAGCATGTCAGGCTAGAAATAGTGTGACGACATTCGTGGTAGCTTACCACATTTGTGATGCCCTATCACAAAGGTCGTCAGCCTTAGGCAGAAACCAGTTCCTAAGTGACGACATTCGTGGTATCTTACCACATTTGTGATGCCCTATCGCGAAGGTCGTCAATCTTAGGCAGAATCTAGCTTCTGTGTGACGACATTTTTGACGGCTTACCACATTTTTTATGCCATATCATAAATTTCGTCAGCCTTAGGTAGAATCTAGCTTCTGTGTGATGATATTTTTGATGGCTTACCACATTTTTGATTCCTTCTCACAAATGTCGTCAGCTATTATTTTAAGCAACTGGGAATTTATTTCATAAGGGTATTTTGGTCTTTTCCCTTCACTTCCCATGACTTATAAATCTTAAGGAGTGTATTATATTTCATTTTATTTAGTTAAAACATCTCAAAAATCTCTCTCATACACTCTCAAACACAAGATTAGGGTTTTCTCTCAAGATCAAAACTCTCAAGAACAAGCCCTAGGGTTTTCATAGAAGAGTCTATTTCAAGGAAATTTCACTGTCAATCTTCACGAATTATTAATCTAAGGTATGCGTGTGTTCATTCATGAACTCCTTTCATCCATAAAGTTCAAGAACCCTTTTCTAAAACTATATATTATGGTTTTCATGTTATAAATGGATTGTTGATCATGTTTATGTGTTGAATGATGCCAAGATAGAATCTTTATGTGTTATTATGAATCTATGACATCATATGAGTTGAAAACAAGTAAGTTTGATTATTTATGATGAGTAATTGTATGATTTACACCTATGCCTGAGTTGTGTATGTAAGGTGTTTGATAAAACACCTAAGAGACTAGAAATCATGCATTATAGCTAAATTGTGACTAAGGGAAGGATTCATGATATACCTCTATGATTCAATGTCATCTATGTTGATAATGTGTCTTGTGAACACTATTGGATTACTCATGAACTATTCTTATGGAATTATGCTATGCTTACTTGCAAAGCCCACTCATGTACAAGATGTAGATTACTCATGTACTTCATGAAATTCCCCAAGTTATGATTTTATGGATTGTGGTTGTAATATGTAATGAGCATGATATCGAAAGCTATGAAAGTATATACATGTGGTATGAAATTCCCTCCCATGAAATAGATTGTTGAGAACCATGCTTAGTATGAAATCCCTTATTTATGAAATTGTGGATTATGGACTCTACTCTTATGATCAAATCAGTCATGTGTGTCAGTTTCCTTCCATCGAGTCCTGGGGGTACTTGTACCCAAAAATTATAGCAGTGTACCTAGAGCCATGATCTATAGAAATTAGTCATTCACGTGACTCAGGAAAACTCAGTAATCTCAGTAGTTCAGTATTCTAAGTAATCTCAGTGCTCAGTAACCTCAGTAATCACAGTAAATCTCAGTACTTCAGTACTCATAATCAGTCCTCAGAACTCATTATATTTCATCGGTCATCAGAATCCAGTAAACTCAATTTTAGCTCTGCTAAACAATACCACTATTTTTAGTTCAGTTAATCTGTATCAGTTTAACATATCAGTTCAGTTAAGTTATTTAGTTAAGCCCAATTATTCAGTTTAGTGTCTTTCATATGGGAGTAGGATTCAGCACCGAGCGAACCTAGGGATAGCGGCTTACCCGCTAGAATAGAACTGAGATCCCTAGAAGAAATCATTATTAGTAGGATTATTAGTGAGTATTGAAAAAAAGTTCGTTCCAGAACTATGTTGCCAGTGTAGGTACAAAGTGTCACCCGTTAGTAGGACTGACATACTCAGGGGTCACCCGTTAGCACATTTATATGTATAAGACTGATCCTAGGAGTCACCCGCTAGATTAGGACTGACTCCACAGTAGATATCTTTACTAGTGGTGCGGTACTGAAACCCTTCCAGTTAGGGCAGAGATTGGACCCAGTCAGCTTAGCTTGGGGCATATCGGTTAGATGAACACATCCCACAGTTTTAGTTATAGATTCAGGACTGTTAGACACAGTTAACTAGCTTAGTAGTACAGATTCAATACTATTAGATACAGTCAATGCTTATCATTGTAAATAGACTTCAAGATCACCCATTAGCTAGGATTGATCTCAACTATGATTAATTAGTATCAGAATCATTAGATTTAAAGATCACCCGCTAAATAGGATTGATCTTAGATTTAGTTACTCTAAGTAAAATAGAACTCAGATAGTTCCATCAAAACTTAGGCTGTCAGATATAATTACTCAGTATCAGTTACATCGTTTAGGCCGATTATCACAGTTATATCAATTTTATCAATTTTCTAAACTTATGTATCAGTCATATCAGTTATCAGAATTCATGATATCAGTATTCAGCTTCAGGACTGTCAGACACAGTCTATCAGACTAGTTCTTCATAATTCAAACTGTCAGAAATAATCGTTCATCTATTTAGTATCTCAGTATCAGTACACTCATGTTGTTAGTATTCAGACTCAGTAGTCAGTATCTACATGAGTTTAGTTACAATTATGTATGCATGTATGTATTCTCACGTTCATATTAGTCAGCATTGTTCAGGCATATAGCCCTTTGCATTTAGCCTACCTCAGTCGTATACTCAGTACATTTAGACATACTGACACATTTGCGCTATGGTTCTTTCTCTTATGTTACACCATAGGTTCAGAGGCACGAGCTCCAGATCAGCAGTAGCATTCCAGTGTTTAGAGTTTGCATGAGTCCTTCTCATTCGAGGATGATATGATTGTTGCCACATTTACTATTCAGTTGCTAGATGGAGTTAGTTGGAGACATTTTCCTTCAACTCCTTATTCAGTTCAGTTAGAGGCTTTCAGACTAGATGTTAGATTAGATATTCAGATCTCATTATTTTTAGTATTTATGACTTGTTTTGGTATTGTTATACCTTTTTCAAATATTTTGTTATCAGATGTTTATTTAGTTCGAACCTTATGGCCTTTCATGTTCATGTTTCCTTATTTTATGATATTATATGGTATACAGGTACAGATATCAGTCATGGGTTAGCTTGTTGTCCTTTGGGGTCATGAGCATCGTGTAGCATTCTGATTCAGAAAATTGGGGTGTTACAGCCCCAGTGCGTGTTAGCCATATAAACCAAGGAAACCAAGGAAAGGCTAAAGATACCAAATGATAGCCATCCAAAATATAAAGTATGCGCCACAAACATGATCACATGGACCCCCATGCCTGCAATTATGGTTTTCCGTGTTGGCCCCCCCGGGACCTACACTTTCACGGTGACCTACACAATTCTCTTTAAGCCTAAATTAATATAGTTTGCACATAAATCTAACCATTAATCTAGAAGTCATTCATTAAGGCATTTTCCAACCTGGTATCGTCATACCAATATGTTTGTAAGCTAATTAAATTATGTAAAGACAATTCATACAATCATTAGGCTCCCAAGTTCCATTTAAAATTCAAACCACTGCCACCAAGGCATTCCAAAACCAATTTTATTATCTATTATCCTTTAATGAAATGCAATGGTCCAAAACTAAGTTAAATTATGCAAATTCCATATTCAAAACAAAAGTCATAAAGGTGGGTTGAGGTTAATGCCATTATCAAGCCAAATTTGTTTTCATCAATTTGGGGAAGCCCATATTCCCCATTCCAATCTCATAATAATTACTCCATTCAGCCCTAAAATCATTAATTAAAGTATAAACAACATATTTAAATCATGAGAAATACAATTTAAGTAATAACCATTAAAAATCCTCAACCCAAGTTCAAATCTATTATTCAAAACATATGAGTATTGAGTAAACAAGTGCTATAATGTAAAAATACAAGTTAGAGATGAGCAACATGCCTGAAATATAGAGAAAATTGAAAGGAATTTTAAGTTTAGAGCTTGAATGCTAGATTTCCTTATAAAATCCTAGTATCTATTACCTTGGAAATTAAAGAGGAAATAAATAAGTTTAATCTTGATAACTAAAGGCAAGGAAGTTCTTTGAGTGCTTTTAAGTCGTGGGAAAGAGTGTGATGGGAGAAAAAAATACTAAAAAGACCCTAATTAAAATATACTGGAAAAATCAGGAACAATCATCACGACTTGAGTAACGACTTATGAGGTCTGACCATAAGTCATGGCCTGGAGTCATTAACTGAGGACCAAAAATCTGGTCTTCATTGTTATGACAATGGATCCCACATAACGACTCATTATGTCTCATAACAAGTCGTACCCTAAAATCGTTGTCAAGGGACGCAAGTTTGGGCTTTCTTACTGTCGTGGAAATGAGTCCTCCTAAAGACTCGTGACATCTGGCAATAAGTGATTGTCAGAACTGTTGCCACTGGCAATTTGACATCATTTTCCGTAACTTGGCTAATTTAATTATTCTCCTCTTAGAGGGTCTAAAGTTTAAGAATTTGGGGGTATTACACTACGAAAACTCAATGACATTACATATCTTTCATAAGAATCACATGTTATGGATTTCTGTAAGGGATCTTTTATTATGTGATGCATAGATATGTATTTCACGTTTACTTCCTTTTGTACAACCCCATCTCTTATAAAATTATACTTTATGTCGACATGTTTTGTCTTTCTATGATACTTAGATCCTCTATGTAGTCTAGTGTAGCCTAAAAGTCACAATTGATTATGACTGGTTCAACAACATTGTTATACACACTCAAGTGGATAAAAAAATATTTAAGCTAAACAACTTCTTGCACAACAGATGAAAATATCACAAATTCAACTTTCATCATTGATAAGGCTATACATGACTGTTTCTTGCTACACCAATATATGGCATCATTGTTCAACAAGAATGCATAGTCAAAGATGAATTTTCTCTCATTTAAATATCCTCCCAAATAAACATTAATATAGCCTTTGAATTGAAGATCATTTTCTTGATAACATAAGAAATAATTGACTGTGCCTTTAAGATGCCTCAATATTCTTTCAAATGCTTTCCAGTGTTACGATTCTGGATCAAATTGATATCTGCTAACTAATCCAACAACATAACAAATGTCAGGTCTAGTACACATCAAACATACAATAGACTTTGGACCGCATTCGCATAAAGAATCTTTCTTATTTATTCTTTGTCTTGTGAAGTCTAAGGGAACATCCTTTAGTTTAAAGATTCACTTTTAAAAATTAGAGTGTTTATGGATTTGCATTTTTGCATATTAAAACATTCAAGAACTTTCTTAATGTAAGGTTCTTGTGAAAGAGATAACAATCTTTTCGAATGGTCTCTTAAAATTTTAACTCCAAGAATATATGATGCTTCACCCATATCTTTTATCTCAAGAACAGATGATAACCACTCTTTTATTTCCTTTACATACTCAATGTCATTTTCAACTATAAGTATGTCGTCTACATATAATGATAATATTACAAACTTATCTTTGGATCTTTTGACGTATACACAATGATCTCCATGAATCATAGCGAAATCATATGATATCATCGCATTATGTAGATACAAGTACCATTATCTAAAAGATTGTTTAAGGCCATAAATCGATCTTCAAAGTCGACATGATTTATTTTCTTTGATTTTTTTATATAACCTACAGGTTATTTCATAAAGATTTTTTCTTCTAGTTTTCCATTGAGAAATACATTTTTCATATCCATTTGATGCAATTCAAAATTCAACATAATCAATATAGACAAAATTAATCTTATTGAAGTAA
This sequence comes from Capsicum annuum, assembly GCF_002878395.1. Taxonomy (NCBI): domain Eukaryota; kingdom Viridiplantae; phylum Streptophyta; class Magnoliopsida; order Solanales; family Solanaceae; genus Capsicum; species Capsicum annuum. The sequence goes on along the minus strand of NC_061114.1, from coordinate 178,486,265 downwards.
AACATGTAGCAGGAGAAAAAGTTTCTTCATAACCAATTTCTTCATGTTTTGTGTATCACTTAGCTACTAGGCAACCTTTAAATATTTTGATACTACCATTTGCCTTACACTTAGTTTTGAGAATTCATTTATTTTTAATAGACTTTTGGCCTATAGGTAGATCAAATCAATTTTCACACTTGGTTAGATTTCATTGACCTCATCTCCCCCTCTATTACTTTTAATCAATTTTATTTAGTAGGGCATGTAAGAGCCTCATTTATATTTCTTGGATCTTCATCATCTGGAGTAACTATAAATGCTTTTCCTATGGTAGCAAATTGATGACAAAGAATTTGTAGATGACTTGTTCGTCGAGGTTAAGATTGAAAAATTAATTTATCAGTTGACAAGTTACTCCCATTCGGACCAAAAATATCATTAGAATTCATAAAAATAGAATTGAATTCATTATCAACAACATGACTCTCACTCAAATCCATTTGCATGTCAATAGTGAAAGTGGTCTTGTTCGCAGTTTCATAAAGAGATAAGTCTTGATATATCTCGCCCTACTTAGGAAAATCATGATTTATAAATGTATATCACGTGACTCAATATTAGTTACAGTGTCACTATCTTGATCATCTATGAACACATAATCCTTAGGTTGTTCAGAGTATCTTATAAAGATATATTTTTTTCATGTGGACCTAATTTTTCATATTGGGAAAAAGGGTTATGAGTCAAAATAACACAATTCAAGGCTTCAAAATGCTCAAATTGGACCGTCATTTAGTCCATAACTAATACGGTATAGTTATAACTGATTTTGAAGGGACACAATTAAGTATAAGTGTAATAATGAGCAATACACCACTCCAATAGGTGATAGACAATTTTACCTATGCCATCATTTACCTAACTATTTCTAACTAGGTTTTCTTTCGTCATTCTACAATATCATTTTGGCGTGGAGTGTAAGGAGTAGTAATTGTCTTTGAATTTCTTTTTTCAGCTCACAATCATTAATCTCATCAGATAAATATTCTCATACTCGATCGGTTCATAATGCTTTAATTTTCTATCCAATTGCTTCTCAATCATGTTCATAAACTTAATGAAACAACTCAAAGATTAAGATTTGTTAGAAATAAAATATATATATAACCGAATTGAGAAAAATCATCAATAAAAGTGATGAATTAAGTAGCATCATGTCTTGACCTTATATTAATTAAACCACAAATGTTAGGATGAATTAATTGAAATGGCATTATCTCGAGCAAAATATTCCTTGTTCTCACAGTTGTAGCACTTGAGCTTAATCATGTTCACCTTTTTCTTTTAATTTTGGAGAATAAATATTTTTCTCTACTTGTTGATTATACTTAGGCTTTTTTGATTTTTTTTATTTTGAGAAAATTTATCACGCGTCCGTTTGTTATCATGTTCATATCTTGGATTTGTCATAGACACATTTGTAGCATCATTGTCTACTCCAAGGCACTCTTCCTCGATTTTTAAATGAAGCTTAGCATCTTCCATAGTTTTGTTGCTAACATGTGGGTTAAGTGCATTTTAATATTTTTCCAGCTTTAGGGCAGGGAGCGAATCACTACTTGGAGTTGTTTCCTTTAGATCAACACATGACCGTCATCTTTTAGTTCATTCACCATGCTTGACATATGGCGAAGATGTTTTTGCATAGTATGATCAGGGTGTTCCTTATAAATATCAAATTTAGTAATAAGCGCCCTTAACTTAGCAACTGAATTATGAACAAAATTTTCTTTTATTGTAGAGCATATGTCCTAGCATTATCATACTTTCAAAATTCTCTCATGATATCAGTATCTATGTTGCTCAACAATGTTATATGAGCAAGAGAATTTTTCATTTTTTAAGCTTGATATGCCTCAAGCTTTCACATGTTGGGAGTTATACCATTTTCAGGAAATGTCATAGACACATTAAGAGCTTCAAGAGCCTCTTACTTTTTCAAGACATATTGAAATATATATACTCCATATTTCATAGTTATTACTGTTAAGTTTATCACCTTTGTCAAGCTAGGCGAGAATGTTCTTTGCAGCAACTGACATACTGATTTATACAATTATAAAGTATGGTGAGAAAACTACGTACATTATTTTAACCTAAATTCATATGCATAATAATTCTTAAAATAATCTACTATGTCAATTTTCATTTTACATCAGTTTCAGATTCTGAAGTTCACTTAGTTCCTAATCATCTTCCGCATTCTAATGTCTCAAATCTAACACAATAAATCATCTAAGAACTATTTATCTTAAATCACTAAATTCAAGATAAAATATGAATAAATTCTATAACAAATACAGAAACACTCAAATAAGAATATAATTACATAAATAATATAAATTCATACAAGTGATGTTACATACAAACAATAATTAAACAAAATAAATGTATATTATCACAGTTATATTTTAGTGTGAATATAAAAAGGTAGAATAATATCTATTCGCAAGTTCATATGCAAGTAATTCCTTTTAGGCAGCCCGTGAGAATGACATACAATCTTCTGAACCTTTAAGTAGATGTACTTATTTATAAAATCTTGTACTTACGACTTGTAAAATATTGACATTTTGAGACCTAACTTATGTCAAGATTTGTCATGCAATGCCTTTTGAAAATCATTAGGCAATACAGAGCGCAAAGTCAGATATTTCCTCTCCATACTTAATAGGCCCCTATGCCATAAAACTTCTTGAATTAATTTGTTAATTTTCGTTATGTGTTACAAAGATTGTAAGATTATCATCTTGAACATTGAATTTTGACAAGAGATTAACCAAATTGTCAATTAAAATTCTCGCTCTATCCTTCTGTTGCTTTTTGAAAATTCATCTGAATGTCCTTATCATCATCATTATTTTCTATAACACATACAAAAAATTATTACACACACACATATACACATGCATTCACTGTTATATTTCAAGTCTATATTATTGAAGTGGTATCGAGGGTCATGTGGAAATTGATTAACAAATAACGGAACACAATTGAGAAACCAAAAATTTTTATATGCAGTCGTACAGACCGTAAAGAAAATTTCAACAAAAAATTCAATTTCTTTACCCCACTGCTTTAGCAACCAATACATGCTTTTCATGATCTCTTTTCTGATCTTTCTCAAAATATTTTAAGATCAATGTATAATAAAACAAATGAACCAAGCAATTTGCATGGTAATGGGACTGACCAGAAAAACTAGTACTCTACTTTGTTTTCCTTGAACGAAAATAAAAAACTAATAGGACAAACCTATTAAGTATTCTATAAAACTTAAAAGTCCCAAAATAAAATTTAGTGAATAGGAACCAAGTTGGACTAGTTTCTACTGGGTTAAGTCTTTGAGATAATACTAATAAGCCAACATAATTTTTCAGTGAATGTACGAGCTAGTCTCTTGTACATTTTCTTTCGAAGAAGAAAAACAACAACCACAAATTGATGTTCTATTCCTTTTCATTAAGCTTTAGCAGTGACTTGTTCCCGTTACAGAAAACACATGAAAATGAAAATTGAAACAACATAGAACTAATTTAAATATTTCATGCAATCAGATTTTTCCAAGAACATAAAACTAGGAAATCAAATAATGCATGTGCTGATGTCAATGAAGATACTAATCGAACACATAGTTTGCATGATCATGGAATTCATTTTACTAGTCTAATAGTTCAACACAGGTATAAAATACAAATTACACCAAACTAGTCACAATCTGTAATCGTCTAATACCTATTACAGAGGTTTATTCATGATTTTCGAAAAAAATATCTTTTTGAAGAACTTGAGAGAAGGAAGAAGAAGACGTTCAGTTTTCCAGAGACAAAAAGTGTCGAGAGTTTTTCCAGAAACTCTCTTTTATTTCTCATAAGCGATACATCGATTCAGGAGAATCCTCCTTCCATTATTTTTTTTAAAATATAGAATTAATTATGTATTATCTCTTTATTAACAGGGACCCGAGTTGACCTATATAGATGATTCGACCTGATTATCTTTAATATTAGTAGTTGGTTATTGGTAGTATACTTTCAACTCAATCTGTTGTGTCAAATTTTGCTTTAATCTTCTACCCCTTGTTTGTTATTAGAGTCAAATCTTGCACCTATTACATGCATGGCAAATTTCTTAGGAAAAATTGGCAAAAGCTACCTTTCTAAAAGTTATTTTGCCAAAGGAACACTAAATTTCTTTTTGAATTATTTTTTATGGTTAGGGTGTAAAAATTGTGGAAATGTTAAAAAAAGTAGGCCCATATGTGGGACAAGGGACCATTGTATCATTTTTCTAACTTTACAAATTTAACATAATACACAAACACCTATCCAGTTATTCCAATATAAAAAAACCTTCTCTCTCCTCTTAAATTATCTCCCAACTCCCGCTTTCAAGAACTGTTCTCCCAAAACGCCATTTTTGTTTTTCCTTCTTCTGAAGTTGTTAAGATCTCGTTGTTGCATCATAAGGTTAGTTAAAATCATGTTTCAATATTTGTAGATCCAGTTAAATAGGTTTCTTTGCTAATCGATTCGTAGTGATGCAAGAATTTTTTTCCCGAATTTGGTTGATTAAGGAGTTTTGGTTTAGTTCTATTTTTTTTTGAAAAGAAGTGTTGAATGGTGGGATAACTGTTATTTGAAGAGTTATTTTGGTAGTTTGATTCGAACAATCACCTGTTTCTGTCCGTAGACCCGTGGCCTTTGAAATTGACCTGTGGTCTATAAAATCAGAATGCTCTAGATTGAAATCAATTTTTAGATGTATGAAATTCTTTTAAAATATGGTTGCTTAAATAGTGGAAATTGAAAGATTAATAGATAATTAATTCGATTAGGTGCACTAGTTTAATTTTTAGCAATTTTTGTGTTTTGATAATGCATGTTGGATTTTGGTTCAGTTATTTATGTGGGGAGTGAACTCTTTGATTGTGGAAGAGTTATTTCGGCATTTTTATTCAAACAGTGACCTGTTCCTGTCCGTAGAACTGTGGTCTATGAAATGAGAATACTCTAGATTGAAATCAATTTTTATACGTATGAAATTATTTTAAAATATGATGGCTGGAATAGTGAAGATTGGAAGATTAATAGCTAATTAGTTTGATTAGGTGTGCTAGTTTGATTTTGATACTGCATGCTAGATTTTGGTGGGGTATTTCTTTATTTTTTTGGGGTGGTTTTATTTGAGCATTGACTTATTTCTACTGATAGACTTGTGGTCTATGAACTGAAAATGGGAGATTTGTTCTGCAGGTGTAGATTGTGTTGCAAATAGGTAAAAAAAAACATCCATCCTAAAAGCAAAGACGGTACCAGTTCTAATTCTGCTGGTATCAGTAGAAAAAGAAAAGCTGAGGCAGTTGAAATAAAATTAATGAGGAAGTGTCCGAATAAGATTCAGAGTTAAAGGAGATAAGTGACTACTCCAATTCTAGTAAAGATGTCCTTCCCGAGCGCAGTGTCAGTGGTGACAGTAAATAGAATGAGAGAAGTGTGAGAAATAGTGATGATGGGGATAATAATCCCTTGTTCGCGCTATCTTTTTCAAGGTGCATTTTTGTGGAGCGGTATGAGCTTCGAACGATAATTGATGAGGTTGGATCTTTCCCGGAGAAGAGATCAATAAGATCAAGAATGGCTTCTTATCGAGAATTTAAGGAAGTTCTTGTCGACCAGGAATTAAAGAAAAGATTCAAGCGGTCTTGTTTTGGACACCTGAGAAATTTGCCGGAACATCTCAAGTTTAGTGGGCAATTGGTTCATTATTTGTTGTTACGACACGTCAAGAGCGATAAGATGCATCATGAGATGTGGTTCAACATTAAAAACAAGCCTGTCTGTTTTGGCTTGAAAGAGTTTTGTTTGATAACGGGGCTGAACTGCTCGTCATACTCCAGTGAATAAAAAAAATAAAGAAGGTGTTAGACAAGGGAGAGCATTTTTGCTTTAAGGTGCTGAAAAATAAAAATATTACAGCGGCAAACTTGTTACACTGATTAGAGGGAATAAGCTGAATGAGGACCAAAAGTTTAAGTGCTATTTACTGTGGTTCTTGCACACCATGTTGCTTGCAAAAGATTCGACGAAGGTTGTTGACACAAAACTGATTCGAATGGTCGATTCTTTGAGTTTCTTTGGGAATTATCCGTGGGGGGAAGAGACATTTCAACTGAACCTGGACTATCTGAAGAAGAAAAGTGACTTGAAGAAGTAGAAGGAATCCTATGCTCTATTCGGATTTTTCTAGGCATTCATAGTATCTACCATAAACCCTTAGTGAGTTTATCATAGATTCTTATTTTATTTATACTCTGTCATAGACTTTGAGTTCTTTTTTCACTGTTGTACTGCTTATAGGTTTGGATATATGAGGCCTTTCCTCATCTTGGAAAATTTTCTAGAAATTCAATGAATGAGCCCTTTCCCATTCTCCGCATCCTCAGATGGCATACAACAAAAAGTAACCAGATAATCGAAGGTGACCCATTCAAGTACAAAGGAAAAGTTACCGAGGTATGAACTTATTTTTTATTATGCAATAATACTACTGTTGTATCAATGTTATGTAATTGTTAATTGATACTTTATAGAACGTGCACCCATACATCATTCCTAGTGTTCGTGAGATGAAGATGGATTACATGGTTACATTTAAGCTATAGACAGATGAGGTGAAGAATAACGTCCTCGACTACTTGAAGAAAGATTTAAAAGGGGTGACTGTCCTTACTTTAAATGAGGGCAGTGATTATGATGGGGATTTGGGTGGTAACCCCGTTGGAGTACGCATTGGTGATGATGCTTCTTCGAACACCTCCAAAGATGTAGTGGGCACCACATCCCCTGGGGATCTTCATAAGTGTGTTTCTGTGCTAAAGTAAGCGTTGTTGGATATCGCTGCTTCTATCTAAGAAAAAAGACTGAATAAAAAGAAAAAGGATGAGCGACAACACGAGCGAGGTAACTTTATTCAACAATTGATGTTGTTGATGAATTTTTAGCTTTAAATATCAGTAACAATTTATAATATGATGATATAGTGCATGTGGAACTTCATGAATCGGATAGGAATAAAGAATGAGAAAAAAGGAGCGAAATGGATGAGTTGGCCTCCGTTGTGGCAGAAGAGGGAAAAGAAGAAGAAAAGAAGGTTGAAGAAGAATAAATAGAAGAAGATAAGAGCCAAGAAAAAAGTGGAAAAGAAGCAGCTGCAAAAGCTGAAAAATAAGTAGCAGCAGATGAAGAAGGCAAGGAAAAAGAAAAAGCTGATGAAGAAGCTAATAAAAAAAGCTGAGAAAGAAGCATCGGATGAAGGAAAAAAAGCTGAGGAAGAAACAACTACTGCTGGTTAAGAAAGAGAAGAAGCTGAGAAAGAAAAGGAAGCTGAAGAAGCACCAGCTACTACAGATACTGAAAAACAAGGAAAAGAAGGTGAGAATGAAGAAGCAACTGCAACTGTTGAGAAAAAAAGAGCTGAAGCTGATCAAAAAGATGTGGTGATGGATATTGTTCATGAAATCTACAGTAACATTTGTGTTGATGAGGAACATAGGGAGAAATACATTTGAATGCTAATATTGTTAATGTGTTGTTGAATGATGAGTAGTTAGGATATGACAATTTTTTTTATTTCACAAAAATGAAGGTTAAAGGATTTGGTGGTAGGATATGACAAACATTCTTTTATTATATGAAATTTGTTATGATTCTGCACGAAATCTTTTTCTATCAAACTAATTTATGGCATGGAATTTGAATATGCAGGGTATTGTCATAGTTGGTACAGTGTATGCTTGATATCATAGAATGCATACTTAATCTCTCGCATACCGCATGCATAGTCTATCATTACCATGTTACTCAAATTTTAGTTGACATGTTGTTTGATCGACCATGTTTCTATCAAAAATAGGATTAACGTTATAGAAAATAGAAGTATTTTTGTTTATTCAATATCACTACATCCATGTTACACTTTTTCAAAGAACAAATACTAGCATTATAGCACATAACATCATTTTAGGCCATTCTTCCTTTCTTCGGCCAAAATTAATTTTTGTTCCCGTTGATTTCTCTCTATTTGTGAGTCATGTAGCAAAACTTTAAAGTGATTCCTCTGTTCTTCGGCTTGTGAGAAAATCTTTATTTTCTTCGCATTGTTGGAGTCTTTGTAGTAGATTAAATTTTGCTAAGCCTTGAAAATTTAATGTCTCGGGTCTTGGACTCAATGTTGATGGACTGGTTGGAGGTGATAGCTCATCAATCTAGTTAAAAAATGAGCATTCGCCATTATCCTAGAAAAAAATAATAATTACATAGTGATAAACTTAACTTTATCAAAAATACACACACAACTCACCTTCGCAATCGCACAATTATAAAATTTGTGACCTAAATTTGAATCCGTTCGTGACGTCTTCAATAAAGCTGCATTCCCACAATAACAAATTAGAGTATATTTAGAATTGGATGTTTGAGATGCTCGAGACATTGTAGAATTTTTAAAAACAAAAAAAAAAGTGAATGAAATAAAATAATAAGGGATAGACAGCTTATATATGAAGTTAAAACAAAGTGTTAACACTGATGGATTACAAAAGTAGCAGCTTATTACCGTTGGAACAGTATTTTTTTTTGAAACTGGTGGTGTCACTTAATAGAATATCGTAGATCATGACCTATGTCAGCCATCAACGAGATACCAAAGTCTACCGTAGACTCTCGTAATCGATGGACCCTTAATAATATGTTAAAACAAAAATTATTACAGTAAAAAATATACTTGTGCTTTAAGGGTCCATCAATTCGGTTGGTCTATCATAGACTTATGCCTCAAGGAGTGCATCGATTGACCCATGTCAAATCCATGTAAAAAATATACTTGTGCTTTGAGGGTCTATTGAACCACTTGGTCGACCGTAGACTTACACCTTCAGGAGTGCATAGATTGGTCTCCTGATTATTCGTAGACTACATAGTTCTATGTACACTACTATAGACCAACACTTGGATGTTGTTTAAAAATGAATAAATAAATTAAAAATAAATATAGTGTGGGTTTGTACACATATGAAGGAGTGTAAACAAGTCAGATAAACATATTAGAGCTTATACAAATTAGGGGAGGTGAATTAAGGTGTGTGTGAATGGGTATTGGTCGAACAAACAATATCCTAAGAGTAATGGTTGTCAAAGCACAAGTATATTTTGAGGATGGTGATTGTTTAACCACTAACCATTCTACATACTCTTTTGATTTGGGGGTGGTGATTGGAGGAGTATGTGGAATGGGTAGTCATCAAATACTATCAACTTCCTTAAAACATACTTGTGCTTCAACAAGCATTACTCTTAGGATATTGTTTGTTTCGACCAATACCCACCCACACACTTCTTAATTCACCATCCCTAATTTTTATAAGCTCTAATATGATTATGTGACTTGTTTACACTCCTTCATATGTGTACAAACCCACACTACATTTATTTTTAATTAATTTATTTATTTTTAAACAACATCCAAGTGTTGGTCTATAGAAGTGTACATAGAACTATGTGGTCTACGAATAATCAGGAGACTAATCTATGCACTCCTGAAGGTGTAAGTCTACGGTAGACCAAGCAATTCGATGGACCCTCAAAGAACAAGTATATTTTTTACATGGATTTGACATGGGTCAACATCGATGACAGTCTATTAAGTGTCGCCAACAGTTCAAGATTGTTTGTTTAACCACCCCCAAATCATGTGATTATGTGTTTAAAGCTTTTTTAATTTAATTATTTTTTTTCAACACCCCCAAATCATATGATTATGTTTTTAAATTTATTAAAATTTACTTATTTTATTTTACCAGCCCCCAAACACGTGAATTATCAATTTAAATATTTTTTAATTTAATTATTTCCTTTCACCAGCCCCAAAACATGTTATTATATTTTTAAATCTTTTGAAATTTAATTATATTCTTTCACCATCCCTAAATCATGTGATTATTTGTTTAAACCTTTTTTAATTTAATTATTTTCTTTCAAACTACAAGCCACTCATGGGCCATTGACTGACGCGATAGTGAGTCTACGAATGATGATAGACTATATATGTGATTTGTATTTACTCTACGTCAATTTAATCAAGTCGATCTACAGATGCATTTATTAAACATGTAATAAAGCAAACTCAAAAAACAACAATAACCAAAATGAGAAAAATAAAATTTGAAATCAGAAATACTTATATTAACATGGTTCATTGCAGAAATTTGGGAATCATACATCCATTGGCACAGCGGATAGAATAAGCAAAATAAGCAAAAAAAAAAAGAAGAAACTTTCTTCTAACAACAATCCTACCAAGAAAGCTTCTTCTTCAATGAGCTATACAAAAATAAACTTGAATAGATAAAGTAAAGAAAAAACCTAAACTAAATTTAGGGGGATGGTGGTGGTGGTGGTGGTGTGGGGGGGGGGGGGGTGATGTAGTCATTACCGTTCATGCCAAGCCTCTCCAGAATTGCTCGGTGGAAATGAGCAATACGTCAGAGCTCACGCTCAAAGTATGCTCGATTTTATCCCAGGCCATATAAAAGCCAGTCAAGGTTATTACGCAACAACAATAGATCGTATTGACGAGGCGGAACTCGTCTGATTGGGCGAAGGGGAATCCAGCGATCAATCATGTTTTCAATTTTGGGGAAGAAGACGAGGGTTTTTGGTGTGTTGGGTTTAGGTACAACTGAAGGGTTACATAGAAATAGTCACTTTATTTATTGACCAATAGAAGGCATCCTTTCATATTTCCACCCAATGGCCAGTCGATGCATGTGACCATAGAAAATACTTGGCTTGTGTATACCAGCAGTTTTTCTTGAGAATAGATGTTTCTGCAGCTTTTCATAAAATGAAAATGGGAAACAATGATTCATTGCATCAATTGGAGAGATAAGGCGGTAAAAAGACCAACATAGCATTTTTGATGAGTAATCATATAACCAATACATAATATTGTATAGACCGTGTGAATGATATACCGTAGAATTTACACAGTCTATCGTAGACAATGCTTTAAGTTGATTACAACTAAATGTTAAATTCTATAGAAATGAATATTTCCCAAAATAGTAGCTTTATAGCTGAAGCAAAAAGAAAAAATCTATCTACGATTTGTTAGCCATTCTACATGTGGTTGTTTTGTGCCTTGATTTCTTGCATATTGAACTACTATTCCTCTTTTTGGACTTGAATGTCTCGCCGACGCCCTTAGTGCGTTTGACTTTCTTCCTTCTGAGTTTGCAATCATAGTGGGTGGAGAAATATTACTGTCTCGCACTTTATATGGCACAGTCCATTCGGCCTCTGGAGGGACAATGTTAATAGCTTCCGAATATGCGAGATGGTAAGTTTCAACTTTATAAATAGGTGAAGAGTACTCGTAGATGGAGTTACCATAACCTACGCCATCTCCATACTTTGCTCGCAAAGCTGCCATTGCATGTTCGCACGACATTTTCACCAAGTCAAATTTCCAACAAAAATAACTCCTCTTCAAAAGATTGACCTTGGCAATAACGCCATTGTCGAACACCGTAAATTGGTCGAGACCCTCGTTTGTATTAGTCACATACAAGAATTCGCTCATATTCTTATTATCATTTAGGATCCTTTTCGCACAAGGCATAAATTTATTATTTTGACCAGCGACAAAGGTATGCCGCTCTGTAAACTTTTCACAAAATTTTCTAGCAATTGAATTGAATATGTACGACACGGGGTACTCCCATTCATCCATCAACACCGACTTGATCAATTCGATGATGTTTGTGGTCATCATATCATACCTATTGCCCGAGAAGTTGCTCTACTCCATTTCTCAAAACCAAGCAAATTTTTAAGGACATGTGCTACCTCGGGGCTATTATTCTTCAATTCGACAATATGATCGCTAAACTCATCAATAGTATACACCTTTACCACGACGTAGAAGAGATAAAGATGTTTTCCACTGTGCAGATTTACACCCAGATTTTCAGCGAGGTGCCTCATGCAAAGTCCATGATGTGCATAATTGTAAACACGGGAAAAGACATTGGCAATGATGATATGCCTGTTGGATATAACCCATAGATCTGGTTTATCTTCTATGATAGACTTCAATTTCTGGAAGAAGAAGGTCCAAGAAGAATTGTTCTCTTTATCAATGACACAAAAGGTAACTGGAAAGATGTGATTTTCGGTGTCCTGTGCAACTGCACTCAGCAACACACCCCCGTACTTGCCATATAAATGTATGCCATCGATGGCAATTACCTTTCTCATATGGGCATATCCTTGTATGCAAGCTCTGAATGCTAAAAATTAGTAATGGAACGATCCATTAATATGGTTAAACACAATAGAGTAAGAAGACCCTGGATTCAAAAACTCCACCATATGGGAAAAAGCTGGCTAGCAAGCATATCCAAGCTCCGGTGTCCCGCGAATGATGTTCTTCACAATTACACTTCTTTTCCAACACATCTAATAGCTTACGTTGCAATGTAACTCTTTGAACATAATCCTTTGAATTTCTTTTATCGTTGGACCCTTACCATCTCAAAAATGATTTACGCATAGAGATGTAGACACGTAATTTCGTCCCTCCCCGATATCGTTTTACCCATTTTTACCTTATCCTACCGTGTACCCTCACCCATGTAATTACATCCCATAAAAATACAAAAAAATAACTCTCAACAAAATTCCTTACAAACTTTTATTCTTTTTAACATCCTAACAACTCTTTCAATTAAAAGAAGACACATTACCCATACCCCTACCCCCTCATATTTCTTGTCCACAAAGGCAAAAAGGGATAAACATTAGAAAGGGGGCCCACTAGGAAACTTCCAGGAAAGCCCACAAGGAACCATTTTGTTTTAACGGGAATCATAACAATACACAGAGAACACAATATACCCTCACGACATTTTCTTTCCCACCAACCTCACGATATAGGCACCACTCACACCTTTCCAATCAGAGGAACCTTCCATTTTTTTTGTTTCTACAATACACATCATACACTGGTTGTGATAAAAAACCCTTTACACAAAGTTTTCTCATCACAAAATCACACACACCATAGTCACCGGAGAAAGGGAAACAGTGAGTAGAAAAAAAATAGTGGGTAGGTATTGATTGGATTTTGGTAGGATAGAGCTCGGGTTTGAGAGAGAGATCAATGAGGGAGAGAATGGTGAGAATTTGAAAGAGGAAGATAAAAAAATACAACTTTCCAATGTTCTTGGCCGGAAATAGCATTCTTTCATCGGAAAAATATCATTGTCATCCATTTCTTCTTGTTTCGATCACCGTTGGAGCTCACCAGAGTTCGAATGGGATGGTAACCTTGGATTTCAACCCTAACCCGACATGAATCACTTGAGTTGACCGGTTTTGGGTCTGATTTCGGTGACTAGAAGGAAATAGAAATCAGCAATTGGGGGGGTCTGTATCGATGTTGCTATGGTTGGTTTAAGTCTGTCCGCTTGTTTTTCTATATTTGAGTTGGTATTATTCATTATAGAGGTTTAAATCAAGGTATTACGGATGCGGATTCTACCGAATTCAATTGAAATAATACACTAACTTTGAAAGCCTGACGAAAGTCCAATTCTATCTCTTCTCATTTTTATTTCATAATACATGTTTGATTTTGTGTGAAGCATGATATGATATGAGCGTTTGGTGATTTTGATTCGTCGTTTGATTCCATTGATATTGGTTATGGATTGTTAAAAGTAGAAATCATGAATTGTTTGGAACCTTGAGTTGAATTTGGGGGCAGGAATCAAAAAAATTGATAAAAGTAAATATTATGATATTTTGACTCATGGTTGATGTTGAAAGTGATATGTCATCGAGCAGGTAAGCAGACAGAAGGCTTGGGTAGGCAAATTTAGAACTTATGGATTGTTTTAGTGTTTGGAATGTTTGTGGAGTGATTTATCCTTCTCGTATTTTGAAATTGTATTTATTCACTGGGGAATGCCCCGAGGTCATGTGTATATATTTATTCACTGGGGGATGCCCCGAGGTATCTTGTACCTGGAGGACGTTTGTGGTGAAGACCTGAGGTATCGGGTAGAGCATAGGAGCATAATTTAGGATTAGTATAGGTTAGAATAAGATTTATATTTTAATTTTTCTATTCTGGACTGTATAATTGGACTGAACAATAGTATTTTGGTTTCGGTTTGTTGTTTGATGTGTTTGATGCTTATTTATGTGTTTTATGTGGTTTATACGTCATTAGTGCCAAAATTAGTCAATACTCTCCACCAAGTGACCGTGGTCGAACCACGGGATCGAGGGGTACCTAACACCTTCCCCTCGGTCAACAAAATTCCTTAGCCGGAATCTCCATTAGCAAACTAGTTTAAAGAGTCAAATCATTTCTAAAAGAATATTTCAAAGGTGACTTGGCACACCGGATTATGTCAAGTGGCGAATCTGAATAAAAAATGTAAATAATCCTTTTTCGAAATAAATTTTCAATCTCTTGTCACTTTACGAACTTTAAAATCGAATCTTTTTGGGAGTTAAAAAGAAGGGGTGTGACAACTCTGGCGACTATGCTGGGGACTTTTCAGAATTCGAGCTTATTTTTGGAGTTTCATCGACTTAGTTTGATATTATGAGTGTATAAATATTGTTTGAGTTATTGTTTGTGTTTATTTTATCATTGTTGAGTGCTTACGTGCTACGTGTTTACAGTTTTTCTCTTGTGTGTTACCGTTTTATATCTGGCATCATGTGCATAACCCGAGTCAATTTTTTCTGCAATAAGTCCTGAAGTGCACGTCATGCACACAAACTCTAGTTGAGTCACCCTTATTTTAGGAGGGGGAGCCGTCGAATATATGGAGTGGGTGGAAAGCAAAGCAGCCACTATCGACCATATGCTCCCCCGAACGGCCTTGTTAGTAAACTTTAATGTAGGTCAGCCTTTAGGTCATATTTATCTGCATCATATTGAGACCTAGCGGGACCCACTTGGTCCTTTGTAGGAGACTCACCTTTTAAGCATCCCTACGTGCTAAATGTTACATCTTTGAGGGTAACGTGGTCATTAGACGGACTGATTTGGGAAAAGCATGTGTTAGAAGTAAAGTGTGTAGATAAGAAAGTGTTGAAAAAAGAGAAAAGAAATAGTGAGTCAAAAAGAAAAAAAGAGAGAGTTTCATAAGTTTTTAGTGTTCTTTATTGCTTTTGATTTTTTTTTCTTTCACAATTAAAAAATTCAAAAAGATTTTTTACGTTTTGCACTTATTTTCTCAAAAACATCAAAAAGATTTTCCTTTTGATCCTTTATCATGCACATTATTCAAAAATTTCAAAAAGATTTTTTTAGATAGGAGCTTTTTATAAAAGGAAAATTCAAAAAAGATGATAGAAGTTTTGTATATTTCATATCAAAAATATCAAAAAGATTTTTCTTTCATGGTTGTTGGTGTCATTTTTGTATGAAGTGTCAAATTAAAAATCCAATTTTTTTTTATTTCCATCGAGTACTTGTGTCTCTCAATCCAAAGTTTTGTTTGTTCTATAATCCTTAATTGTCCAATCTGGACGAACTACGCACCCCTAATTCTCCTCTCTCGGGAGTGAGATACGTAGGCAGCCTATTGTTGGTTCAGGGATCTTATTTAAAAAATTCAAAAAAAAAAATTCTTCACTCTTCATTTAGAGTAGGTGTTTCACATACATCTTTAAAAGAAAACCACAAAAAAGATTTTCCTTTTATAGGTTCAAGTTTCATTTTCATATGAAATTTAAAATTGAAAACCCAAAAAAGAGTTTCTTTGGTAATCATAGGTTTCATTTTGTATAGGTTATTAAAGCTGAAAAATTCAAAAACATTTTCGTCAATTCTTTTGAAAAATTGTTTCAAGAAAAAGGAAAAAAAAAGAAAAAAGATTTTAATTGGCCATTTTGGTGAAACTTCACGAACTACGCACACCGGATTCTCCCCTTTAGGGGGTGAGATACGTAGGCGCCCTTTTTGGGTTCGCTGATCTTTTTCAAAGAAAACAAAAAACTAAAAAAAAAGATTTTGAGAAAGTGTTGAACTCTAACACCTTGTTACCTCTTATTCAGTTAGTTTAAGGTGGTTGGTTTGTGGTATCCTGGATGATCCTCCATATCACACCAAATTCGAGGAAGAGTTAGTTATGTCCAACAAGGATATAGAGAGTGAAATCATGGATCAAACAAAGAGTTATAAAAATGAGAGTTTGAAGCAAGAGATAAGTAGACTAAGGCAACAAATAACTAAAATGCATCGAGCCTGGGTTAGTGGGTTGCCTCCTTCTCCATTCTCTACTATTGACCCCGCAAATACCCTGAGTTCTCCATCACAATTGCAAGCTCCATGTTCTAATGTTGTTGATGCACCACAATATGTCTCAGAATTCATTCTAAGCCAAAAGAATCTTAATACTTCCACCACTATTTCTCTATCCCCTCGGCATAAGCCAACTACATTCACAACACCACATGTCGTCTGTGATTTTATTGCTCAATCCTTCACTCAGACATCCACATTAGCTAGATGCCCAACAGTTGTGTTTCCCCATGTTGTTAGTGGATCCATGCTCGATACTCTTGGTGATCATTGTTATACTCTTAAGCCTACATTTAAGTTAATTAGACTACCAAAATTTCTTAACAAGAAGCCTAGCATGCCAGAAGAGCCAGAGAAAATGGTTGAAAAGATAAAGAATGCAGAAAATGCTACTAAAAGTTTCCTAGGACTTATGGGTAAGGAAGATGTTACATACAAAGACTGGGGCATGTCTTCAAGTGTTAACCCCCCTCCAATCCTTGGGATGTCGAAATTTGAGGAGCAAGATAGACATGAGGAATACATTGAATATTTAGGACAATATTGCAATCAATTAAAGGAAACTAGAGGGAAGAAGAATGAGAAAGATGCAACTGTCAATGTAGTTGAAGAATAGGCACATCTAAGAAGGCGTCGTCGTCATTACCGTCAGTCTCAAGCCCAAGTTCATACCCAGGCTCTCTATAATCCCTCCCGAAATCCATTATACTCTATTTTCCCACCTCCATATCTAGTATGCTGTGCACAACCATATGTTTAACTCTCTTTTTATTCACAATGGTGTGCACTAACTCCTCACAGTTACCAAAGCCCTTCTAGGCCCGAGGTTCGATCCAAACCAAAAAATAAAATAAAGTATAAATCGAGGGATAGCTTTACACCAGTTAGAAAGTCGTGTGCCAATTTATCCCAGTGATTGGTACAGTGAGGCATGATCACTCCTCTTCTCAGATATACTCCTGACCCACATTCAAGAAGTTTTGATCCTAATGTATGATATGCATATCATTCTGATGTTCAGGGTCACAGTATTGAGAATTGTTGTGCTTTGAAAAGAAAAATAGAAAGGATGATTCAAGAAGAGTTGATTGTGGCGCAAAACATTGACACCTCAACCATCCCATAGAATTTTTCGCCAGCACATGGTACTGTACAATATATGGGAAGCAATGCTTTGAACATGAGGACCCAAAACTTATTTGTTGAAGGAAATATGTCTTATCATTGTTGAAGTTCTAGTCATGCTGATATGCAAACCAGTGGCTAAGTTATCAGGCTGAGCAGTTGAGAATTCACCTCTCTCCCTACTAGGAAGAGGTCTGGTAGTTTGTTTTGTTTTCTTTTCTGTTTTTTAAATTATTTCAGGGTTGTTTTTCGGGATCTATCTTGTTTTGTTTCTCTTTCATTTTTGTTCAAACCCTTCTATCTTTCATTTCAATGAAATGTGGTGTCCCTTGTTTGTTTTGTCTTATTTTAAGTTCTTTATTTGTCTGCTTTACACAATACATTTTATGTTGATTCTAGTGTTATGATATGCCTATAGATTTTTTAGCCAGATCTTGAAATCCAACTTAATCACAAAGCATTGAATCAGAGAGTTAAAGCTAGAAAAAGAGAGCATATGAGAAAATAGGTAGTGTGCTGAGACATTTGGTGACAAGTTCAAGCCTTCTTTGAAAATTAAGGCAATTATTTTGAGAATCACAAGAATAACTTGGTCATCAATTAAAAAACATTGCTCAATTAGGTCAAACAGCGGATGTGTGATACCGAGGGACAAAAAAATCAACTTCACGAAAGCATGAGTCATTCGATATGAGGAATGTACAACAAAAGTGGAGTGATATGTTGAACAAAGTGCAAGAGTAGTGACACACAGACTCAGTTAAAGTTAATGCTTAAAAATGTCACAAATAATCTTTATCTCTCACTTTCATACTGCATGATATGTACTTGTATTTTCAAGGATTGATATGACGAAGGCATTTTATTCTATTATCCAAACATCGTGTCATCCTTTGTTTATCCCATTTGAGCTTTAGTCCTATTTTCTTTCATACCCTTCTTTTGGAATCAATATAGAGTCAGCAAAGCTCAAAAGAAAAGTGTCGAGCAAAACAATAGAGTCAGAAAAAGTTAAAAAAAAAGAAGAAAAAGAAAATATATCCAAAAAGAAAAAGAAAAGAAAAGTGTAAAGACAAATAGATTCAGAAAAAATCCAAAGAAAAAAGAGGGTCAATAAAAGAAAAAGAATCAAAAGTCTAAATCATGCGAAATAAGCAGCCAGAACTATGTGTGACCTGATTCTCCTCTCTCGGGGGTGAGATACGTAGGCTGCCTTACTCTGGGCTTGGTCCAACCAAATAAACAATTTGGAATTGCCCAGTCAAAAAAAACTGGAACATTAGTTAATCCTCATTGTTTGAGTCGATTCCAAAAGTTGTAAGTCCTACCCCACTTTAACTGTCATTTGGGCCTCATGCCATCCTTTCTTTCTAAACCTATCCAAAAGCCAAGTTACAACCAAATAAAGACCTTCAGATCAATCTTTGAGAATGTTAAGGCTAAGCATGCAATGTAAATGATGACACATTTTGGGAACTGCTCGTCTTCCTCAGCATAGGGAGTCAAGAGAGAAAAATAAGAGAGTCTTATTGGTGAAAACCCTCACGGGCACCATAAGATGACTGTGAGTTGAGAGAAATAAAAAAAAGAGTCTCAATGGTGAAAAACCCTTACGGACACCTTGCCCAATGGTGAGCTAGGAAAAAGAAAATGAGAGGCTTGCTGGCAAAAACCTTTCAAGGCGCCACTAGCCGAATGAGGTCTTAAATGCAATTGACCTAAGGAATCAACTCAATTTCAAGGTCATTAACTCAACAACAATTGGTAGAAGGTTTTGGATAGAATGATCAGGCAGTTTAATCCAATATGGATGGCATAATCGTTAGAATTGACTGTCATTTCTAGATAAATTTTTCATTTCTTTATTTCAAACGGGAACATTCATTGTCTTTTCTTTCTTCTATTTATTTTTATTTTGTTTTCTTGAGTCAGTGTTCCAAATAAAAGTCATTGTCATTTTTCTCTTGTTTTTGAGTCAAGTCCATATCAAAACAAGTGAGAAAAGATTTCAAAACCTGCTACCAGCTTCTTCAATTGCGCAAAGCAAAATAAAGTCAGCATATAAAAGAGACATGATTGTGAGTGAATAAGGCATGCATAAAGTTTTGTCAACAGACAAGCTGGGGAACTCATGAAAATACCAAGGTTTAAAGGGTTTATCTGAGAAGCATGACAAAGCAGAGATACTGTGTTTATTTTGGAGTCACTTTTTATAATCTGAGTTTGGGTCAATGACACGACAAAGCAAGGGCAAGTGCCAGCAATCTGAAATAAAATAAAGGGAATGAACACTGGAGCAGGTGTCGAGACAGCCAAGTGCCGTAAGCCTCCACTAAGTTTTTAACTGATGAATTTTCTTTGTTGAAATAGAGGCAAATTCGCTTCACTTAATTTAACTACCATTAGAAATGCACATCCGGAGGAATTTACTTTCTGTTGAGGACCCTCCTGAAAAATGTGATTTATTTTCTATTCAGGACCCTCCTGAAAAATGGGATTTTACTTTCTGTTCAGGACCTTCCTTAGAAATGGTATTTTACTTTATATTAAGGAACCTCATGGAAAATGAGATTTCTACTTTCTGTTCAGGACCCTCCTAAAAATGGAATTCTACTTCTGTTTAGGACCCTCCTGAAAAATGGGATTTTACTTTCTGTTCAGGACCCTCTTGAAAAATTAAATTTCACTTTATGTTCAGGACTCTCCTAAAAAATGGAATTTCACTTTATGTTCAGGACCCTCCTGAAAAATGGGACTTTACTTTTTGTTCAGGACCCTCTTGAAAAATGGGAATTTACTTTAAGTTCAGGACCCTTCTGAAAATGGGATTTTACTTTTTGTTTAGGACGTTCCTGAAAAATAGGATTTTACTTGCTATTTAGGACCCTCCTGAAAAATGGGAATTTACTTTGTGTTCAGGAATCTCATGGAAAATGGGATTTTAGTTCTTGTTCAGGACCCTCCTGAAAAATTGATTTTTGCTTTATGTTCAGGACCCTCTTGAAAAATGGGAATTTACTTTAGCTTCAGGACCCTCCTAAAAAATGGGATTTTACTTTCTGTTCAAGACCCTCCTGAAAAATGAGATTTTACTTTTGTTCAGGACCCTCCCGAAAAATGAGACATTACTTTCAAAAATAAAATCTCTTTATAATAATCTTTGTTTAGGATAATTTTTCTTTTAGTTTTGATGTGATTTCAGCATCCCACCTGGAGAACAGGGTGAAGAAATGAAAAGTCAAGAAACAAAGTGAAGAAGTTGAAAGTCAAGCAACAAGGTGAAGAAGTTGAAACAAAGCAACGATGTGAAAAGTTAAAAGTTAGCAGATTGAAAAATAGCAAGTCAGGAGCTCACCTGAAGAATAGGGTGAGGAAATTGAAAATTAAGCAATAAGGTGAAACAATTGAAAGTCAAACAACAAGTTGAAGAAATTGCAAATTAGGAGCCCGCTTGAAGAATAGGGTGATGAAGTAGCGAGTCAAGAGTCCAATAGAAGCTGCATAGATAGGATTTTTGTAATTTCATTTATGTTTTAACTTGTAATCTTCATTTTTGATGTAATGACACAGCCGCGGACTGAAACCTCGATGGAACCTCACTCGACTCTCCAACTCGGTATAGTCCATATCTTTCTAATCCTTTGAAACACCTGTCACTTGACTTCCTTATGACTTGGGTAGGTAGGGTGTCCGGCAGGATTCGGTTATCCTTCTTTTTTTACTCCTCTCTTTGAATAATAATCGGGATAAAATTCGATCTCATTGTTTACTTCTTTGTCTGAAAACACTACGTGTTTACATTCAAAGGGGGCATGATGTAGACAAGTAATTTCGTCCCTCCCCGATATCATTTTACCCATTTTCACCTTATCCTACCGTGTACCCTCACCCATGTAATTACATCCCACAAAAATTCAAAAAAATAACTCTCAACAAAATCCCTAACAAACTTTTATTCTTCTTAACATCCTAACAACCCTTTCAATTAAAAGAAGACACATTACCCATACCCTACCCCCAACACCCCATACCCACGTGACCCTTTCCCCCTCATATTTCTTGTCCACAAAGGCACAAAGGGATAAACATTAGAAAGGGGCCCCACTAGGAAACTTCCAGGAAAGCCCACAAGGAACCATTTTGTTTTAACGGGGATCATAACAATATACAGAGAACATAATACACTCTCACGGCATTTTTTCCCCACTAACCTCACAATATAGACATCACTCACACCTCTCAGATCAGAGGAACCTTCTATTTTTTTTTATTTCTACAATTCACATCACACATTGGTTGTGATAAAAAAGCCTTCATACACAGTTTTCTCATCACAAAATCACACACACCATCATATATACACGCACACCATAGTCACCGGAGAAAGGGAAACCAATGAGTAGAAGAAAAATGGTGGGTAGAAATTGATCGGAGTTTGGTCGGATAGAGCTCAGGTTTGAGAGAGAGATCAACGAGGGAGAGAAAATGGTGAGAATTTGAAAGAGGAAGATAAAAACCATGACTTTCCAGCGTGCTTGGCCGGAAATAGCATTCTTTCACCGAAAAAATATCATCGTCGTCCATTTCTGCTTGTTTCGATCACCGTTGGAGCTCACCAGAGTTCCAACGGGATGGTAACCGTGGATTTCGACCCTAACCCAACTTGAATCACTCGAGTTGACCGGTTTTGGGTATGATTTCGGTGAATGAAAGGTAATAGAAATTAGCGATTGGGGGGTCTGTACCGACATTGCTCCGGTTGGTTTAAGTCTATCCACTTGGTTTTTCTATATTCGAGTTGGTATTGTTCATTATCGAGGTTTAAATTGAGGTATTACGAACACAGATTCTAATGGATTCAATAGGAATAATACACTGACTTTGAAAGCCTGATCGGAGGTCCAATTCTATCTCTTCTCATTTTTATTTCATAATACGTGTTTGATTTTGTGTGAAGCATGATATGATATGAGCGTTTGGTGATTTTGATTTGTTGTTTGATTCCATTGATATTGGTTATGGATTGTTAAAAGTAGTATTCGTGAATTGTTTGGAACCTTGAGTTGAATTTGGGGGCGGGAATCAAAAAAATTGATAAAAGTAAATATTATGATATTTTGATTCATGGTTGATGTTGAACGTGATATGTCATCGAGCAAGTAAGCAGATAGAAGGCTTGGGTAGGCAAATTTAGAACTTATAGATTGTTTTAGTGTTTGTAATGTTTGTGGAGTGATTTATCTTTCTCGCATTTTGAAATTGTATTTATTCACCGGGGAATGCCCCGAGGTCATGTATATATATTTATTCAATGGGGGATGCCCCGAGGTATCTTGTACCTGGAGGACGTTTGTGGTGAAGGTCTGAGGCGTCGGGTAGAGCATATGAGCACAGTTTAGGATTAGTATAGGTTAGAATAGGATTTATATTTTTGAATTTTTCTATTCTGGACTGTATAATTGGACTGAATTATATTATTTTGGTTTCGGTTTGTTATTTGATGTGTTTGATGCTTGTTTATGTGTTTTATGTGATTTATACATCATTTGTGCTAAAATTAGTCGATACTCTCTACCAAGCGACCGTGGTCAAACCACGGAATCGAGGGGTGCCTAACACCTTCCCTTCGATCAATAAAATTCCTTAGTCAAAATCTCTGTTCGCAAACCAGATTAAAGAGTCAGATTGTTTTGAAAAGGATCTTTGAAAGGTGACTTGGAACACCGGATTATGTCAAGTGGCAACTCTGAATAAAAAATGTAAATAATCCTTTTTCAAAATAAATTTTCAATCTTTTTTCACTTTAATAATAAAAATCCTTTCGAACCTTAAAATCGAATCTTTTTGGGTATTAAAAAAAGGGGTGTGACAAGTGAAGCAATCAATTCAGAGGATAATCTCTTATGCCTACGGGTGGCGTGTTCAACACCGCATGTGTTCAACTCGACATACTTGTATATGCAAAATCTGCATGAGGTTTCATACTTTATTGCCCTCAACAACTAGCCAAAACCACGAGATAAGCATTTCGCCTTCAAGAATTTGGAGCAGTTCTTCTCCAAACAATAATCAAAAGACTGCCTCACCGCTCTTGTGTCTAGTAGCATTTTGAGCTCTTTCTTGTCGGTGAATGTTTGATCAAGATAGAAATTGGTTCTGTCGGTGAAGGAATGTTCTGGTTATGATCCCGTTCCATGGTCTTCTTCATCGTCTTACGAGTCCGATGAATCGTTTTCCATATGCATAGAATCATATTTTATATTAATGGGATTATCGCCATCATTCTCTTAATCATTAAAATCATCGTCGACTATCGGGAGCGGTGGTGAGGGTTTGATAACGCTCAAATTATACCTCTCTTATGAGAGAGTAAGCGGTCGTTGTCAAATATATAACCCGACTAGGTTGGGGTCGAATCCCACAGGGAATATGGTGCTAATTAAGTTGTATGTAGATTAATTGACTTTTAATCGTTCTTTTTCGTAAAATAAATAGGGGGTTTGATTCAGTTCTCAAATTAATGGTTTCAGTTTAATGAGAAGAAATATGTGTAGTAGTATTCAGATTTAGAGAAATAGCAAGCTAGGGTTATGTCCACCTTGTAGTTTTAAATACTTTCTAACTATAGGTTTTACGAATTCATACATGTATCGTGTTTACAGAGAAACGTATTGTATTTAATAACATAATCCAAGTGTTTCTCAACTATCAAGGACTAATTCACTTTAGTTCTCTCGAATCAAAAGCGTTTACCAAAAATAATACGAAATCTCCAAGTAGTTAATCCTGCTAAGGCATTAACTTATGAAATAGGGGTTAATAATCCTATTTTCTTGTCACTACTCTCTTTTTTGAACATCAACTTTTCTTTTGAACAAGTTCCATTTTAAGGCATATCCTCTATGTTTGCAACTGCGAGAATTAAAGATAAGCAAAGAGAGTATGATGTAAACAAATCAATGCGTAATGAATTCAAAACCCAAAGTGATAGATTGTATGCTACAAGGCTTCCATAACCCTAGCTAATAAACTTAGCTACTCATGAATAAAACGAAAAGCATCATAAATCTATTCATCATACCAAAAACTAGAAGACGATTTTGGTGTGCGAATAGTGAAACAAGAGAGAAACATTTTTCTCTCTCCACCCTAAGCCGTTATTCCCTTCTCAGAATACTACAAAATAATTCAATAATGAATAAAAATTCATCAATTAAGTCTTTTAATAATCTCTTCTCTCATAATTGCCTTCCAAGTCCCTGAACTAATTATAAATGATAAATTAGTCTTGGACATAGTTTCTAGGCGCCACATTTGGTCCAGACTGCTACTCCCTCTTGTGTCATATGCCATCCGCATTCCATAGTCCCAAAATATCTTCATCTACCTCATTAATACCTGAAATCATGCTAATCACATCGGTTAGATCAATTACATAGAAGTAGAGTAAAAACATAAGAAACTAGGCACTTTGTTCTCTAAACTTAGCTAAAATATGGATAAGGTATGGTGCTTAGGCATATAAATACACCCAAGATCAGGGTTCTGATGAGTTTACCGGTCCTTCGAAGGACCTCTCAACTACATTTATCCTCAAAATAGGCCTAAATCCATTTGCATCGACATCCATCATGTACAACAGCACACGTACATCACTATTTATGATCATAGGATTCACCTTTTCCCTCGAATGCATTAGATAACTAATCACCATATTGCCCGACGTGCAATCTAGATCCCCGCTCTACATTACGCTTGCAACCAATTCATCGTACGAACTGTTGTGGTGGACAGCAACGGGGATTGTCACCTTGGTAAAAGATCTCCATTTCCAGCATTTGGGAGTCTCCACCCATTCTCCCATGAAATCACCAGAAACCAGAACAAATTTTTCAATAGACATCCTAGAATTAGGCTTTGATCGATGGTAGATTACGCTTATGGTCTAGGTCGGGTTATATGCACGATCGAAGAATGATGACCAATGGTTGATGACTAGGTAGCTATCTGTATGAAAACCTTGAAATTGCAAATATTGCTTCTAATCAATGATCGTTGCGTTTATGGAATAAAGAAATGAACTGGAGTTGCCTGAGCTGCTGTAATGTACTTTCTAAAGTGGTTATGAGTAATGTGAGTGGTTTCAAGCTTTTTAACAATGGTGGAAAGTGTGTTTGAGAAGATGCCAAACAAATGGGGTAACAATCTATTCAATGGATAAGCTTATGATGTTTGTGAGTGGTTTCCTTTGGGCGAGTATGCCAAAAGGACACTTTTGAAAACTATTTTGCCAAAGAGACAAAAGTCTTGAAAAATTTGTCAAAAGGACACTTAAATCCAAAGCATCATCAACTTTTCCAACTTAACAACTTCACCCTCAAATTTTATAATAATTCACTTTAACCTAATACTTCTAACTTAATAAATTCATCCACAAGTTTTAAATAATACACTTCAACCTACTCCATCATCCACCATTATATATATAAAAATATCGAGGTTTTCAAAAATATTAAATAAAAAAATTCAAAAGCTAAAAATAGAAGGTGGTTGTTTTTCCCTCCAAAAATTTCTGATTTCGGCCACTTTTTTGGCATTATATTTCGGTGATCAGCTCTAAATCAGTCCACAAACATCATAAGATTGTCCCTTGCACCCATTGTTACCTCATTTGTTTGGTATCTTCTCAAACACACTTTACACCATTGTTAAAAAGCTTAAAACCACTCACATTACTCGAAACCACTTTAGAAAGTACGTTACAACAGCTCAGGCGACTCCAAGTTCATTTCTTTATTCCATAAACCCAACGATCGTTGATTAGAAATAATATTTGTAATTTTAAGGTTTTCAAACGGATAGCTACCCAGTCATCGACCATAGATCGTCATTATCGACCATGCATATAACCCGACCTAGACCATAAGCATAATCTACCATCGACCAAAGCCTAATTCCAGGATGTCTATTGCAGAATTTATTCTGGTTTCTGGTGATTTCATGGGAGAATGGGTGAAGACTTTCAAATGCTGAAAATGGAGATCTTTTATCAAGGTGAAAATCACCATTGCTATTCGCCACAACAGTTCATATGACAAATTGGTTGCAAGCGTAATGTAGAGTAGGGATCAAGATTGCACGTCGGGTGATATGGTGGTTAGTTATCTAATGCATTTGAGGGAAAAAGTGAATCCTATGATTATAAATAGTGATGTACGTGTGCTGATGTACATAATGGATGTCGATGTAGATGGCTTTAGGCCTATTTTGAAGATAAATATAGTTAAGAGGTCATTCGAAGGATCGATAAATTCATTAGAACCCCCACCTCCGCGCCCGATAGTCGACGACGATTTTAGTAATTACGAGAATGATGGTGATTATCCTATTAATACAAAATATAATTCTATGCATATGGAGGATGTTTCATTAGACTAGCAAGACGATGAAGAAGACTGTGGAATGAGATCATAACCAGTATATTCCTTTTTCGACGAAACCAATTTCTATCTCGATCAAATATTTGCCAATAAGAAAGAGCTCAAAATGCTACTAGAAGCAGTAGCAGTGAGGCAGTCTTTCGATTATTATTGGTGAAGAACTACTCTAAATTCTTGAAGGTAAAATACTTATCTCGTGGTTGTGGCTGGTTATTGAGGGAAAGAAAGTACAAAACCTCATGCAGATTTTGCAATACAAGTATATCAGGTTGTACATGTGTGGTGTTGAACACGCCACCAGCAGGCATAAGAGATGGTCCTCCGAATTGATTGCTTCACTATGTGTAAATAATTTTTGGAATGGTAAGGGTCCAAGCATAAGAGTAATTTAAAGGATTGTGTTCAAGGAGTTGCATTACCACGAAAGCTATTGGATATGTTGGAAAGAAAGTGTAATTGTGAAGAACATCATTTGCGGACATCGGAGCACGGATATGCTTGCTTTCCATCTTTTTCTCACATGATGGAGTTGTTGAATCCAAGGTCTT
Source organism: Capsicum annuum (assembly GCF_002878395.1). Lineage (NCBI taxonomy): Eukaryota > Viridiplantae > Streptophyta > Magnoliopsida > Solanales > Solanaceae > Capsicum > Capsicum annuum. The sequence goes on along the minus strand of NC_061114.1, from coordinate 178,458,724 downwards.
CTTACTCTATTGTGTTTAACCAGATTGATGGATCATTCGTTACTACTTTTTAGCATTCGTAGCTTGCATACGGGGATATACCCACATGAGAAAGGTAATTTTCATCGATGAAACACATTTATATGGCAAGTACAGGGGTGTGTTGTTGAGTGCAGTTGCACATAACACCAAAAATCACATCTTTCCAATTGCCTTTTGTATCATCGATAAAGAGAACGATGCTTCTTAGACTTTCTTCTTCCAAACTTCTTCCAGAAGTTGAAGTCTATCATAGAAGATGATCCAGATCTATGTGTTATCTCTGACAGGAACATCAGTATTTCTAATTCCTTCTCCCATGTTTACATTCGTGCACATCATGGACTTTGCAAGAGGTACCTCACTAAAAATTTGCGTGTAAATTAGCAATGTGGAGAACATCTTTATCTGTTCTATGCCGCGGTGAAGGCATATACTGTTGATGAGTTTAGCAAGCATTTTGCCAAATTGAAGAATAATAGCCCCAAGCCAGCATATGTCCTTAAAAATGTGCTTGGTTTTGAGAAATAGAGTAGAGCACACTTCCCGGGCAATAGGTACGATGTGATAACCACATAAATCGCCGAGTTTCTCAACACCATATTGATGGATCAACGGGAATACCCCGTGTCGCACATATTCAATTGCTAGAAAATTTGGTGAAAATTTTAGGGAGCGGCATGCCTTTGTTGAAAATTTGACCTGGTGAAAATGCCTTGCGAACATGCGATGGCAACTTTGCGAACAAAGTATAGCGATGGTGTAGGTTATGGTATACCATATACGAGTACTCTTCGCTAATTTATAAAGCTGAAACTTACCTCCCACATACTCGGAAGCTATTAATGTTGTCTCTCCAGAGGTCGAATGGACTGTGCCACAGGAAGTGAAATACAGTAAAATTTCTCTACCCCCTACGATCGCAAACTCGGATGGAAGAAATTCAAATGAGTTAAGGGCATCGGTGAGACATTCAAGTACAAAAGGAGGAATAGGTGTTCAATACACAAGAAATCCAGAAACAAAAGAACCACATGTAGCATGGCCAATAAATCATAGATAGGCTTTTTTTTGCTTCAGTTGTAAAGCTACTGGTTGGGGGGGAAAATATGCATTTCTGTAGAATTTAATGTTTAGTTGTAATCGATTTAAAGCCTCATCTACGATAGACTACAGAAATTCTACGATATATCTTTCAGAAGGTCTATAAGATATTATGTATTATTTATATGATTATTCATCAAACACCCTATGTTGGTATTTTTATCGCTCAATCTCTCCATTCAATACATTGAATCATTGTTACTTGTTTCCATTTAATGAAAATCTAATGACACGTCTGTTTTCAAGAAAAACCACTGTATACGTTAAGTAGGCCTTTTCTATTCCCACACACGTCGACTCACCATTGGGTGGGAATTTGAAAGGCCACATTCTATAAGTCTATAAATGCAGCGCTTATTTCTATCTAACCATTCAGTTGTACGTACACCCAACACACCAGAAATCCTCTTCTTCTGCCTCAGCAAACTAAAATAATGCCGCCCAGAAGGATACCCCTATGCCTCATCTGACGTGTTCCCCCAAGACATTACTATCTCCTCCTGCTTAGGAATGATTTCGATCATTTTTTCTTTGTCCTGGGTCAATACCGCATCTACCTCGAGCGCAAACTCCGACGAATTGCTCGTTTCTTGCGGGCAATTCTTCAAAGGCTTGAAATGGAAGGGCCTGACTACATCACCCCCAACATCCCCCTGAAATTAGTTTTTACATTTTTATTTTATTTTATATTTTAAAGTTTTTTTTGTATTGTTCATTGCTAAATAAGCTTTCATAATAGAATGTTATTAGAATAAAGCTTCTTCAATTTTGCCTTTTTTGCTTAAAATCCATGTAATACAATGAACAAGTTCAATCAATATAAGTATTTTTAGTTTGGACATTATGTTTTCCCTCTTTTTTGTGACTATTATTTTTTTGTGGTTATTCGTCTGTGCAGACGTTTCAAAAATTTATGCATTGTTAGATCGTATAGTCTATTATCAATCGTATACTCCATCAGTCCTCGACCTAACATAGTAGTCGATCATCGACCATGTGAATCGATGGGCCACGTTTTGGGGCTAATGGAATAAAATAATTAAATTAAAAATGATAGAAATAGATAATAACATGTTTTGGGGCTGATGGAATAAAATAATTAAATTAAAAATAATTTAAATTGATAATAACATGTTTTGGGCTGGTGGAGTAAAATAATTAAATTAAAAATGATTTAAACTGATAATAACATATTTTGGGGCTGGTGAAATAAAATAATTAAATTAAAAATAATTTAAACTGATAATAACATGTTTTGGGGCTAGTGAAATAAAATAATTAAATTAAAAATAATTTAAATAGACAATCTTGAATTGTTAGTGACACTTAATAGACTGTCATCGATGTTGGCCCATGTCAAATATCAATAAAAGATATACTTGTTCTTTGAGGGTCCATCTACTCGTTCGATCTATCGTAGACCTACACCTTTAGGAGTGCATCGATGGATCTCTTAATTATGCGTAGACCACAGTGATCTATGTACCCTGCTATAGACCAACACTTAGATGTTGTTTAAAAGGGAATAAATAAATTAAAAATAAATGTAGGGTGGGTTTCTACATATGTGAGGGAGTGTAAGCAAGTCACACAATCATATTAGAGCTTATACAAATTAGGGGTTGTATATTAAGGAGTGTGTGGATGGGTAGTAGTTGAATGTTCACTATCCTAAGAGTAATGTTTGTCAAAGCGCAAGTATGTTTTGAGGATATATTTTGTATTTGATGACTACACATTCCACATACTCCTTCAATTACCACCCCCAAATCAAAAGAGTATGTGGAATGGATAGTGGTTGAACAGTCATCATCCTCAATACATATGCTTTGAGAAACATTACTCTTAGGAGATTGAACATTCAACCACTACCCATCCACACACTCCTTAATACACCACCCCTAATTTGTATAAGCTCTAATATGATTGTGTGACTTGTTTACACTCCTTCACATGTGTAGAAATCCACCCTATATTTACTTTTAATTTATTTATTCTCTTTTAAACAACATCCAAGTGTTGGTCTATAGCAGTGTACATAGATCACCGTGGTCTACGCATAATTAAAAGATCCATCGATGCACTCCTAAAGGTATAGGCCTACGATAGACCGGACGAGTTGATGGACCCTCAGAGCACAAGTATATCATTTATTTATTTTTTTTAACATGTTATTGAGGGTCCATCGATTACGCTTGTCCACGGTAGACTTTAGTATCTCGTTGATGGCAGACATTGGTCATGATCTACGACATTCTATTAAGTGTCACCACCAGTTCCAAAACACAAAATTATTGTTCTAACGGTAACAAACGGCTAATTTCTTACTTAACACTTCTTTTTTACTTCATATATAAAGTCGTCACTCCCTCATTATTTTATTTCATCATCTTTGTTTTTATTTAAAAATTCTACAATGTCTCAAGCATCTCAAACATCCAATTCTAAAAAGACTCTAATTTGTCATTATGGGAATGCGACTGTCTTGAGGATGTCACGACTGACTCAAATCCAGGTCGCAAAATTTTATAACTGTGCAATTGCAAAAGTGAGTCATGTATGTCTTTTTTATAATGTTAAAATAATCGTTATGTGATTATAATTTATTTTATAGGATAATGGTGCATGCTCATTTTTTAAATGGCTCGATAAGCTATCACTTCCAAGCAGTCTGTCAATATTGAGTCTGGGACCCGAGACATCAAATTTTTGTGGCTTTGCAAAATTTAATCTACTACAAAGGCTCCAAGACTGCCAAAAAAATAGAGATTTTCCTGTGAATTTGTTCAAAGAAGCCGAGGAACAAAGGGATCACCTTAAAGTATTGCTACATGACACCCAAATAGAGAGGGATCAACTAAAACAAAAATTAATTTTTGCCGAAGAAAGGGAGAATGGCCTAAAAATGATGTTATGTGCTATAATGCTAGTATTCGTTCTTTGAAAATATGTAACATGGATGTAGTGATATTGAATAAATAATAATACTTCTATTTTTCTACAATGTTAACACTGTTTTTGATAGAATCATAGTCGATCAATCAACACATCAACATAAAATGGAGCAGCATGGTAATGATAGACTATGAAAGAAGTATACGAAAGATTAAATAAATATACTATGAAATAAAAGAATGTTTCAAATATCCTACCAACAGATCATTCAACACATTAACAATATTAGCATTCAAATGTCTTTTCACTATTTTCCCCCCTCATCAGCATAGGTGTTGTTGATTTCATCGATGATATCCATGAACCCGACTTGTTTTTCTTCCTCAGCTTCTGTTTTTCCTTCACCTTCAACAACTGCTTCTTTCTCACCTTCTTTTTCTTCCTCAACTTCTTTTTTTCTTCACCTTCAATAGCTTTTTAATTCTTACCTTCCTTTTCTTCCTCAATTTCTTCTTTTTCTTTACCCGTTGCAGCTTTATCAGCTTCTTCTTCTTCTTTTTCTTAATCAACTGCTGCTCCTATTTTTTCATCTTTTTCTTTTTCCTTGCCTTCTTCAACTACAACTCCTTCTTTTTCCTTGTCTTCTTCTTCTTCAACTGCTGCTGCTTCTTTTTCAGTTTCTTCTTCTTCATCATCTACAGTTGCTTCTTTTTCAGTTTCTTCTTGGCTCTTATCTTCTTCCATTTCTTCTTCTTTATCCTTCTTTCCTTCTTCTTTTCCCTCTTCAGCCACAGCAGTGGCCAACATATCCATTTTGCTCTTATTTTCTCCTTCTTCATTCCTCTCTGATTCACGAAGGTCCACATGTACTTTATCATTATATTACAAATTGTTACTGATATTTAAATCTGAAAAATTCATCAACAACATCAATTGTTGAATGAAGTTACCTCGCTTTTGTTGTCGCTCATCCTTTTCCTTTTTATTCAGTCTTTTCTCTCTGATATAGTCAGCAATGTCTAACAATTCTTTCTCGAGCACAACAACACGCTTATGAAGATCCCCAGGGGATGAGCTGCCTACTGCATCTTTGGAGGTACTCGGAGAAGCATCATCACCAATGCGTACTCTAATGAGGTTCCACCCAAATCCCCGTCATAATCACTGTCCTCATTTCAAGTAAGGACAGTCACCCCTTCTAACTCTTTCTTCAAGCAGTCGAGGACGTTATTTTTCACCTCGTCCGTATATGGCTTAAACGTAACCATGTAATCTATCTTTATCTCACGAACAGTAGGGATGATGTACGGGTGCACGTTTTGCAAAGTATCAATTAACAATTACATAACATTCGATACAACAGTAGTATTATTGAATAATAAAAAATAAATTCATTCCTCGGTAACTTTTCCTTTGTACTTGAATGAGTCACCTTCGATTATCTGGTCACTTTTGTAGTGTGCCATCTGAGGATGTGGTGAATGGAAAAGGGACCATTCATTGATTTTCCAGAAATTTTTTCAAGATGAGAAAAGGCCTCATAGATCCAAACCTATAAGTAGTACAACAGTGAAAAAAGAACTCAGTGTCTATGAAAGAGTATAAATAAAACAAGAATCTACGATAAACTCACTAAAGGATTTACGGTAGATACCACGAATTCCCAGGGAAATCCAAATAGAGCATAGGATGCCTTCTGCTTCTCATTAAATACTTCCCTCTGCTTCTTCAAGTCACTTTTCTTCTCCAGATAGTCCAGTTGAAATGTCTCTTTCCCCCATGAATAATTCTCGAAGAAACTCAAAGAATCGATCATTCAATCAGTTTCGTGTCGACAACCTTCGTCGAATCTTTTGCAAGCAACATAGTGTGCAAGAACCACAGTAAACAACACTTAAATTTCTGGTCCTCGTTCAACTTATTCCCTCTGATCAAGTGTAACAAGTTGACCGTCGTAATGTTTTTATTTTTCATCACCTTAAAGCAAAAATTCCCCCTTTGTCTAACACCTTCTTCATTTTTGATTCACTGGGGTATGATGAGCAGTTCAGCCCTATGATAAAACAAAACTCTTTCAATCCAAAATAGACAGGCTTGTTGTTAACGCAGAACCATATCTCATGACGCATCTTATCACTCTTGATGCGTCGCAACAGCAAATAATGGACCAACTGCCATTGAACTAGAGATATTCTGACAGGTTTCTAAGGTGTCCATAACAGGACCGCTTGAATCTTTTCTTCAACTCCTTATCAACAAGAACTTGCTTAAATTCTCGATAAGCAGCTATTCTTGATCTGACCAATATTTTCACCGAGAAAGATCTGACCTTGTCTATTATCGTTCGAAGGTCATACATCTCCACGGAAATGAACCTTGACAAATATGGAATGGACAAGGGATCATTATCCCCATCACCATTGTTTCTCCCACCTTCCTCGCTTTCTTCACTGTCACCACTAACACTGCGCTCGAGAAGGACATCTTCACTAGACTCGGCGTAGTCGCTTATCTCCTTTAACTTTGGATCTGATTCAAACACTTCCTCATCAATTTTATTTCTTTTTGAGACATTTTCAACTGCCTCGGCTTTTCTTTTTCTACTGATACAGCAGAACTGGTACCGACTTTGCTTTTAGGATGGATGTTTTTTTTACCCATTTTCTACACAATCTACACCTGCAGAACAAATCTCTCATTTTCTGTTCGTAGACCACAAGTCTATCAATAGAAATCAGTCATTTCTCAAATAACCCCCCCCCCCACCCACCCCAAAAAAAACAAAGAAATACCCCACCAAAACCCAACATGTAGTATCAAAATCAAACTAGTGCACCTAATCAAACTAATTAGCCATTAATCTTTCAATTTTCACTATTTCAGCCATCATATTTTAAAAGAATTTCATACGTCTAAAAAATGATTTCAATCTAAGGCATTCTCATTTCATAGACCATAGTTTTACGGATACGAACAGGTCACTGTTCGAATCAAAATGCCGAAATAACTCTTCCACCATCAAACAGTTCACTCCACACATCAATAACTGAACCAAAATCCAACATGCAGTATCAAAACACAACAATTGCTAAAAATCAAACTAGCGCACCTAATCGAACTAATTAGCTATTAATCTTTCAATTTTCACTATTTAAGCGACCATATTTTAAAAGAATTTCATATGTCTAAAAATTGATTTCAATCTAGGGCATTCTAATTTCATAGACCACGGGTCAATTTCATAGACCACAGGTCAATTTCATAGACCACAGATCTACGGACAGAAACATGTGACTATTCGAATCAAACTGCCAAAATAACTCATCAAATAGCGATTATCCCACCATTCAACAATTCTTTGCTAAAAAAATGGAACTAAATCAAAACTTCTTAATCAACCAAATTCGAAAAAAAATAAATTCCTACATCACTACGAATCGATTAGCAAAGAAACCTGTTTAAATGGGTCTACAAATGATCGAAATATGATTTTAACTAACCTTATGAAGCAACAACGAGCTCTTAGCAGCTGCAGAAGAAGGAAAAACGAAAATGGCATTTGGGGGGAAGAGTTCTTGAAAATGGGAGTTGGGAGACAATTTAAGAGGAGAGAGAAGTTTTTTTTTTTTATATTGGAATAAGTGGATAGGTGTTAGTATATTATGTTAAATTTGTAAAGTTAGAAAAATTAGTATATTATGTTAAATTTGTAAAGTTAGAAAAATGATACAATAGTTCTTTGGCCCACATGTGGGCCTACTTTTTCAATTGACAAAATAGTTTTAAGAAAGGTAGTTTTTTCAAATTTCCCCAAGTTTCTTAGTTGTTGACAACTTCATAATATTACAATGTTATTTAGTTATAAAGAATAAAAAATAATTATTTATGAATTTCACTCAGAACTTGTGATTGCAATTCTCTAGTGGTCAAATCAGTAATGTTCAAAAAATATGAGAAATACCAATGAGAAAAGAAGGTGCTCGATAAAGGAGATGAGACTGTGCATCATAAAAAGAAAAAAACAAATCAAACATAGTTAGAAATTTAAATAGTGAGACCTTCTGAACCCCTCTACTACGTCAGTTTTGTAAGTTGGACACTTCTACTTACATGTTTGTCATCTGGATCCTTGAACCCATCAAAAAATAATATTTCGCACCCTTTGACCGTTGACCTTGCCTATGTTGCAAGGTCATGGTGACTAGGACAAAGAGAGTGTAACCACTCGCCAAGGGGTGCGAGTGGGGGTCAATTTTTAGTCAATTTTATATTAAAATAATTAAAAAAATAAAAATAATATTAAAATTTACAAAAAAATTAAAAAGGGTTCTTTTTTTTCCTCCATCTTTTTAGATTTAAAAATATTTTTAAAAAGTTAAAAATAATTTAAAAGTATTTTTAAAATTAAAAAAAATTAAAATATTTTTAAAATTTTCACAAAAATTAAAAAAGGATCCATTTTCCCTCCATATTTTATAATTTTAAAATATTTTTAAAAATTAAAAAGTCATTTTAAAAATATTTTTAAAATTTTTTTAAAAAATATTTTTTCCCTCTCTACCCCACCCCAACCCGTCCCCCCCCCCACACCCCATCCAGCCCGTCCACACCCCCAGATTCTCCTTTTTAATTTAAAAATATTATTAAAAATTTAAAAATATTTTAAAAATTTAAAAATAATAAATTTAAAAAAAATTTTCCACCCCCTCTCCAGCCTGTCCCCACCCCACCTAGCCTTCCCCACCCCCAGCCCCACCTCAGCCCATCCCCACCCCACCCAACCCCACCCACCTCTCTCCCCCACCCATCCACCCCCAGCCCGTCCCCAGCCTACCCAGCCCCACGTAACCCCTCCCCCTTCCCCAGCCCCTACCCCACCCAGCCCGTCCCCATCTCACCCAGCCCCACACAACCCCTTCCCTAACCCTCCTCCCCATCCATCCCGTCCCCATCCCACCTATCCCCACGTAATCCCTTCCCCAGCCCCCTACCTCACCCAACCCCTTTCCTCCAACCCTTCCCTAGCCCCCCACCCAACCCCACCCCACCTAACCTCACATAACCCCCTCCCCCAGCCCCCACCCCACTCAGCCCCCAGCCCCCCACCCAAGCCCTACCTAGCCCCTCCCCCCATAATTAATTTAAATTAAATATTTTAAATATGTAAATCATATTTAAATTAATTAATTATTGAAGTAAAATATATTTAAATTAATTAAGAATTTTAAATTTGATAAATTAATTAATTTAAAATTTAATTAATTTAAATCAATGAATTAGTTAAGAATTTTAATTAATTAATTTTTTACTAATTTAAATTTAAAATTTAAATTAATTAATTAAATTAATTTTAATATTTAATTAATTTTAATGTAATAATTTTTTTTATTTTTTATTTTAAAAAATATTATTCAAATTTTTTAAAATTTTAAAAGCTTGATTATTTAATTTTTTTACAATTTATAAATTTTTCTTATTTAATTAAATTATTTTTTTATTTTTTTAAAAATGGCATGGCTGACGTGGCAGATGTGGCAGCTGATGTGGGAGAGAGTGTGTTACACTCACCAAAAAATGATTTAAAATGTAGTTTTTTAGTAGGTTCATGAGTCCAGATGACAAACATGTAAGTAGAAGTGTCCAACTTACAAAACTGACATAGTAGAGGGGTCCAGAAGGTCATTTTGCCTTGAAATTAAAACAAGTATGTCTAGTCTAGTTCCTTATTGAAAAGAATGATCTTTAGAACCTAATTAACAATCCTAGATTATTAGCCTAAAATGATAAAAACTCCCTTTATTATATTATACTAGTATACATACCCGTGCGATGCGCGAATAATATTAAAAAAAATCTATGAATAATTTCATATTAAGATGCCTTGTTTAAATCATGTTCAATCATAGTACTTTAAAAAATATAACTATCATTCTATTTCTCCATAAAATGTGAAAATAAATTTTAAAAATTCTACGTCGACACCACCCACCTCCATCTCCATACCCCCTACTCCACCCTATTTATTTTAACCCCCCCCCCCCCCCCCCCCCCCCACATCACAACCCCAATTCACCTCTTTCTAATCAAATCTATGAAGAAAAACAATCATGTGATTTTTTAAATAATTTTATTCTTTATTTTTTACTTTATTATGTTATTTACAATTTAAAAATATTAGATTACTAATATTTTCTCTTTCCGACTCCTAATAAAATCTATATGAGTAAAAACAATCATATGATTGTAAAAAACTTTTATGTTTCATATTTACTTTTACAATTTAAAATTTTCAAATTGTTACTTTTTTATTCTATTCTCCCTCACTTGTTCCGTTTTAAACTTATAAATAGTAATATGTCTATGATTTAATTACTTCGTGGTATTCTCAAAATTAGTTCAAATTTTCCTCACCCCCGTCCTCACCTCAATCCTTGGTTTACATTTTTTTCTAATATGTTGTAATTACTTTACTTTTTTTTTTATTGAATTTGAATAAAACAAAAATGATGTTACACGCATAAGCAATTTTCTTTTCTTTTTATTCATAATATGAAAATTAAAATAAATAAGTATTGCTATGCTTAACAAAATAATTGAAATATAGATTATAAGAAGACTACAAAATAGTTTAATATATAATTAGATAATTATCATTTTCGCCCATATTAAGTGTCGGTAATATGAATTGGGTGATTAATGAATAGATTGGGTATGAGCTTACGTATATTTTACCCTTAAGAGTTGTTTTGTGTGAGATATAAGGTATAATAATATGAGAATATGAAGTTTATTTTATCATGTATTTTGTTAGAGGTATTAGTTAGTCTCAAGATTATTTATCCCGTCACATATACCATAGTGATAAAATTAGTTATCTCATACACATGACAAGATAACTTATTCCAAAATAGCTATTCCGATGATAACTTGTCCCCAATCAAACAACCCCTTAGAGAATTGAACAATTTTAAATTTCTAATATGATTTTTTTTTCTATCCACCACCTCCAACCTACCCATGCCCCGAATTTATTTATTTATTTTTTAAACTTTTTTTCCACCCCCCTCCCCCTCCCTCCATTTGAACTTTCAATGATATACCAAACTATGTCGTAGGCCGTCTTCTAACATTATCGAAAAAATTAAATTTTTTGTTTCCAACTACCTTCCCCCCTCCCGCCCCAAACCTCAAGTTTATTTTTATTTTTTTCAAAAAAAAAAAAAAAAGAAATTAGAATTTTTCTGCCCCACCCCCATTTCTTTTTAAAAAATTATTTTTTTATTTCCCCTCCCCCCGACTACCACCCGCCCCAAACCCCACAACCCCCTTCCCCCCTTTTAATTTTTTTTTTAAAAAATAAATTTTTTTCTCACACAAAGACCCCACTTCCACCCAAGCACTCCTACTATTTTAAAATTATTTTTTTTGAGATCTTTATTTTTTAGTGCAATTTTAGATTTTGAGTAGAAGTGGACCATCAGTTGTAAGTCTATCTGCATGGTTATCCATATTTTATTCACTTTCTTCATATTTTGATGAATTTTTAGAATAGATTAAAGTTCAGATTCACCCAATTAAAAGAAAGTTATCTAGTACATTAAATATGAGTTAAACAAATTCATTTCATTAATATGTTATGAAATTGTCAGTTTTTTTTATTATTATTAATTGTGTATTCATATATTTTCCTCTTTTGAAATTATCAATAAAGATAAATGCAGTTACTTGTGAAAAATATTATACATAAATCATCATCTTCATTAATAGCCTTATTTTGAAATTGAAAATCATTATTATGTCTCAGTGTCCTCGTATCTCTACTTCAATTTTTATAATTGAGTTTCAAATACAATACATTTCTAGAGTATTATAGTTTAGGATAAAACATCATTTTCAACCCTTTTTAAATCAACAATTTATAAGGAATATATTAGAATAAGCAAATCAAATATACATTTCAAAAATTTGTATATTTAGCATAACTCTGAAGTTTATTTATATAATTGAATGTATTTGTCTTTATAAAAAATCAAAGGAATAAAATCTTAATGAAAAACATTATTTACTTGAATTCAGGCTTGAATATGATAGAAAAATAGATTGGAAGGTAATATCACCATCACTCAACTGCATATAAAAAATAAAAATATTAAAACAAATAAAAATTCTAGAAAATAAACAATATAAATAATGCAGTAAATAAAGCTAAAGATCAATAATAATTAATAATCAAAAAAAAAAAAAAAGAGAGGGACAAAAAAGCTTGGCATTATATACCACTATTTAAGTATACATAGGAGAAGTTAAGAAGTTAGAACTCCATTGCACCTCGAATTTCATTTAAATTTAAAGTCAAATGCTCATTGATTAAGATATTGATTTGAATAAATATAAATATAAAGAATAAAGTAAAAATAAAAGAGCACGGCTTATAGTTGCTAATAAAGCGGAGCCTATAAAGAAATATAATTCCTTTTGCTACAAAATATGCTATAAAAAGGGATTACACATCAAAATAATTGATTTTTAATTTACATTCAATAAAAACCTTTATCTTGGGGTAAGGGAACATGTAGTTTTATTTTCTAATATTATTGTTATTGCCAGTTTGCCACTATTACTGCTATTATTGTTGTTATTACTATAACACTATTAATATTTTTTTTGGTTTCCCATCCGGTGTTCGATGTCCGCACTGGAGTCCCGACTAATTCGAATCACGCATTGCAGGGCTCATTAAGGTGACAGCGCTCCCAACAGAGTTTTCTCCATACCCAGGATTGAACCCTTAACCTCTGGTTAAGGGTGGTGCAGCTCCATCCACTGCACCACAACCCATGTGGGTAATACTATTAATATTACAACTACTTCTACTATTATTAGTATTGCAATTATTATTATTTTTATTTATTTACTATTTATTTTGCATTATTATTATATTATTATTTATTATTTATTATTTGATATTTAAATTTGTTACTGTTATTAATGTATAAAATTGTTATTTTTATTTCTTCTTATTATTGTTATTCTTATTCTTATTCTTATTCTTCTTATTATTATAAATACAAGAGAGGTTAAGAAATTAGAATTTCATTCTATACGAATTCTATTTAAATTCAAATTTAAATATTATATTATATTAATTTATTATAAGAAGATCAAATTATTTTTCTTTCCTTATCCTTAGACTTTTCAAATAAAATTCATACTTATCCTATAATATATAAAGCTAAATTAAAGAAAATTTTGAAATTAATTTGAATATTTTTAATTTGTTATTATTATTATTATTATTATTATTATTATTTTATTATTATTATTATTATTATTACTCAACTACTACTTACCAATACTGCAACGTATTACTACTGCTAGTACTATTATCTATTGGTGTTTTTTTATTATTATTATTTTTAACTTTCATTTAAAATTCAAATAAGTCAAATGTATTATTACTTCTTCTATTACAAAACGTACTACTATTACTAATTAATATTATTATTATTTTAATAATACTTATATCTTTCATTAATCTATAAATAAATTATATTAAAATATATTTTGTAGCATTTATATTTTAAAAGAGATAAATTTGAAATTGTAAAAATCTATTAGAACTCTTCAATTGTGGATTTCTATTTTTAAGATAATAAATTTTTATTTTTTTTGAAAAAGGGATAATGTATTTCAAATTCAAGATTCTAAAATTGAGTGAAGACATGGTCTCCCCTCCCCGAACTTGTTCGCTCAACTTACTTTTGTACTTAAACTTAACTTTCATTTATTTACCTCCATAACATCTTTAAAGTGTATTAAAATTTCCCTTAACTGCCCGCGTGTAAACAAGTGTTGTTGGGCGCGTTAAAACTCATTTTTTGTCTATTTAATTTCTTTTAAATATTCATTTAAAGAAAAAAGTGCGTATATTTATAAAAAAAAAAAATCACTGATATTATATTTAAAGTATAATAGAATTTTTTTTTAAAAAAAATAAAAAATGGACTCTTTTTATTCTTTCTTCTCCAAAACATCAACAACACTCAAATTCCTCCATTAACAACCTCAAATCCATTCTTCATCAACACTCTCTTTCAATTTTTTTTTCATTTTCCTCCATTAACACCACCAAAGAACAATGACGAAGACACTAAATTAAAAAAAAAATTTCCATTGAACACCAGCTCAAACTTCAATTCAACTCCCACAAAATTTGAATAAAAATTAAATTAAATTGATGATTTTGTCTTTGAACCACTTATCATCAATGAGATTTGTTTTGATTTTTTTTGTTAATAAGATAATTTTTGAATTAATTTTTTAAATTTAAATATTGAATCAGAAATAAGAAAAAGAAAACATCACAAACCTATTTATAGGGGTGGGGTTGCAGCGGATGGGGACTGAAAAAAATGTGGTATTTTTGTGTTAACAAGAAGGGGGGGGGGGGGGGGACCCATTTTGGGGGGGGGGGGGGGGGGGGGGGGGGGGGGGGGCGGGGGGGGGGG
>NC_061114.1:178338291-178444099 GCF_002878395.1 Capsicum annuum | reverse complement strand
GAGTGTAATACACTCTCCGTTGTGAGAGTGATAATATATATTAAGGGATGAAACTAATGCATTTTAAAGATGTTAAGGGGAGTAAATAAATGAAAGTTAAGTTTAAATGCTAAATTAAGTTGAGCGGACAAATTGAGGGGAAGACATGTATTCACTCTCTAAAATTTGTTAGAATCTTATAAAAATAAGATTCTAAAATGTCATGATTATCTTATAGTTTTCATATTTTGAGTTTGCAAAAATATATATATGAAATTAATGATACCAATTAGGAGTTTTCTACAACAGAAATAAACGAAATAAAAAACACATTTTAAATTGATGATATTGATTCTTAAATATTAGTATTAGCTTATTTTAACTTTTTCATATGTTTTTTACCTTTTTGTTCTCTTTTATTCTTTTTTTTATTTAAAATAAATTAATTTATTTTAAATCTTATATAATTCACCACCAACACCACCTTACTATTAATTATTATTATTATTATTATTATTATTATTATTATTATTATTATTATTATCATGATTATTATTATTATTATTTTAATATTTTTTTATCTTATCCTAATATTAAATAAATTATATTTAAATATATTTTACCACCACCACCACATTACTAATTATTATTATTATTATTATTATTTTATCTTATCCTAATATTAAATAAATTATATTTAAATATATTTTATAACATTCAAATTTTATAAGAGATAAGTTTGAAATAGTATATGTCCATTAGAAATCTTTAATTATGAGTTTCTATTTTTAAGATAATGAAAATCCTTTTGTAAAAGGATAATTTATTCAAATTCAAATACTTAATCTTTCAATTCAAATTTTTTATTACAATATGTTTAACTTTGTCTTAAAATATTTTTTAATTATGTCCTAAAAACTGCCATGTGGCTATTTTAATATGTTGTCACTTGACATCTTGCCTTAGTTTAGTTTTCCTTTTATATATATATAGAGAGAGATACATTGTAATGTGATACACCAACTAGCCGTTTGACCTTGGGTATGGAGAAAACTCTGTTGGGAGCGCTGTCATCTTAATGGGTCCTGCAACGCGCGATCTGTATTAGTCGGGGCTCCAATGCGGACACCGAACACTGGATGGGAAACGAAAGAAAAAAAAATGCCATCAAATTTTGAAATAAAGATACAGATTGGCTAATACTTTCTTTGATTTAGACTTGATGAAACAACAAATCCAAGCACGATATTCGTTAGTTATTATTTTATTTTATTTGGTTGTCATTGTGTTATAAATAATAGTACTAATAATGTTAAAAAAATACTTATTATTTGGTAAGAGAAATCAAATAATGAAACAATGAAGAATTTTGTAGCAGTTGTAGTAGCAGTTGAATGTATTGGAACATTGATTTATTTGACGATATAATTATCTATATATGGCCTGAATTGAATCATCCAAAGCATCTCTATGTTTATCATTGACTATGTAAAATCACAACTTCTAAAACGTTTTATTCTTTCAACATCTTGAAAATCGATAGTTTTATTTTCAACAGAAGATATGTCAAAATTGACTAACTTTAAATTAACAACAAAGTCAATGATTCTTCCCAATATTTATCGTTTTGACGAATTGAATTTTGCTCTAAAATATTTACCTATATTTTAGAAAATGTATAGGTATTTATTACTTCTCTCAACTCATGATCCTTATTGCCTGAATTAGTAGAGTATTAATAGAGTGAAACGTTTAAAAGAGCTGAAAAGAGTATTTTAGATAAATATTATTACGATGAATGCTACTAATAGCTTTGGCCAGCTTCTAAAATTTGTTTTATTTTGAGAAATGTTATTTGTTAAAATATTAGAACATCTGGTTGGCCAAGTTACAAAAATTCTTGTGGGAAGAAACTCTTATCAACTACTGCTCCACGCAAGTCGCTTATTTTTTCTTAAAATTTGGTCATATGCCTCAACTCTATAAAATAAATACTGTTTCTTAAAATTATAAGTACTTTTGGCAATTCTTAGGAGCTTGACCAAACAACTATAAATTTCTTTTTGAAGGGGTCAATAAAAATCTTAAAAGACAAATAATATGAAGACCTTTTACAATTCAAATTTGATATTTTATATAATACTTGTAAAAGAGAAGAAAATCAACATTCAAGTCCCAAATTTTGAAAAAGTTCAACAGAAGTTTTTCGTTCGTAGATATATGTATGTTCATCTAGCAATGTAGTCATGTTATACGTCTTTCCACCAAACCATAATTAATTTTCCCCTCCTAACAACAAACAAGTTTCAATTATATTTAACGACCTTTGACATTGTGCAAATTAATTATTGTTATAAGTAAGCAATAATTTAGAAATTATTATTTGTTGCAGTGTTTTTCAGATTTGGTAGCATGGTTTACTTACAAAAGGTCCTTTGCCGGCCAAGACAGTTATATACATAGACTTTATCTAAACCTAATAGTGGTTTCAACTCTTATGTTTTTACTAATTAATGTAAAATATAATTTCTGTACTTTTAGTTTTATCTGTATAGTAATATTTCTTTGTAAGTCCTGTCAATATAGATGCTGACTTGTGAAATCTTTTGTTAAGTCATAGATTTTTCAAGCTAATTAGAACATTATTAAAGTGTTTCTAATAAAATGCATACATATTCTCTTATTTTATTTGACTTTTCTTTTGATGAGACATTCTTCCCTGACCTTTGGGTTTATATTTGACTTAAGTTTTGAACGAACTTGAAAAAATTGCCAGCGTTCTATATTAGCAAATTCAAGCACATTAATCCATTCTTATTTTTTAATTCGATATTAGGTATTCGTCTTGAAGCTTCGTTGATTTAGATCCACGTAGAGAAGACACATTTTGGATGGCAAAATGCTCCAAACAAATGTGACTCTATCTCTAGGGACGTTCGAACAGAACATAAAATCTCTAATTAAGGATGGAGGCTGATACTCATCTCCACCAAAACTTTTGGTGGTAGATGCTAATATTTTTGTTCAACTATTTCCTTTTATACATAGACAGTATAATTATTTTTTCATTCAATCAAGGCCTGAAATTTTGCTGCAGGTAATCATTCATAATAAATAGTAGGATTTTTAACGTATAAAGAGTTTATATATAGTTGGTGTTAGAGTTGTGATCCGAATTTTATTGGTCCGGTCCTGAAAGTTTCATGGTGCGACCCATGTTTGTGATTTTTAATAGGGTCTGTGATGGTAGCATAGGATCTGGCCGACCTTTATGTTTTTGGGTCTAGAAATTATCCTACTCCGAGGCAAATGTAGGATTTGAAAGTTTCAGGTGTCACACTGCTTTAAAGAATAATGAATACTGCGTTCTGTCATAAGTTATACTAATGTTTAAACAAAATATGTAATAGTATATTTTAACATCCATCAAGGTACAGGGAAACACTTGGCTAACTGGTTTATGTGTTTTATTGAAGGTCAAGGGTTCAAAACCTGGTTACGAAATAAATCGAAAAAATTAGTTTACGAAAACCACACAGCGAAGTTTGAACCCATACCCATGAGCATAAAAGCTTGGGTTTCCACCGTTGGCACTATGTACCCCACTATTTGTCCGGAGTTAATAACTCAAATGGTCACTCAACTTTGGACTTTTATCTTAGAAAGTCATTCAACTTTGATTTTTACTCAGAAAGTCACCCAAACTGGGTGACTTTCTGAGTTAAAATGTGAAAGTTGAGTGACTTTCTGAGTTAAAATGTGAAAGTTGAGTGACTTTCTGAGTAAAAATGTGAAAGTTGAGTGACTTTAAGAGTAAAGATAAAAGTTGAGTGACTTTCTGAGATAAAAGTCCAAAGTTGAGTGACCATTTGTGTTATTAACTCTATTTGTCTGGGTACCAAGGCTAAACTTTATACATTTTCCCATGCATATGTACATATATATACAAAATTTTAACTGAGACTTTGGGGTGCCATGGCACCTCATCCATATACATAGATCCGCCCCTGACCTCAACCCAAATTCATGTATAGTTGTAATATATGGGTTCTCCCACATTGGTGGTTTAAAGGCACCCTTAAGGCCAAACTCATGTAGTCTATTTAATTGAGTAAGTCTACATATTGATTTATTTTCGTAATTTATTTTATCTGAATTTAATATTTAATTTTTAGATTAATTAGAATAATTAGAACAGCTGTATCTGTTTAGAAAAGGAGAACAGATGCGTCTGTTCAGAAAGGAGGGACTTTTTTGAAAAGTCTCTTTGTCAGATTCTATAAAAGCGAAGGAAACCCAAAAATAGCGTATTCAATTGCAAATATATTATCTAGCTTTGTTGCATCCTGATAAAGAATTGCTTGCAATCTCGAAAGAATATACTGAAAATAACTCTTGAAAGATAATAGTGATCTTTTACGCCTACTCAACCTTTTGCAGCACCAAATCGAACAATCAAAGAATATACTGAAAATAACTCTTGAAAGATAATAGTGATCTTTTACGCCTACTCAACCTTTTGCAGCACCAAATCGAACAATCAAATTTTACTATGGAGATATATTTCTGGAAATTGTGGAACATGCAAAAATGAACATTTATTTGAGTGTACAATTACTAGTAAAACCAGAATTTATTGCCTTGTGTTCCATGCAACTTGTATCAATTTTCCTTTCTTACGTAATAAACTAAATCAAACTACAATACTGCAAACACTTGAAATCATATTGAACAAGAACAATTATAAATTTGGAATCTCGTACAACAACTAAATTATATACTATGTAGTAGAGACCGCATATTATTCATTTACTGCGTTTCAGCCACCAAGAATCAAATCCATGAAGAAGGAAAAAGAAAAATTAAAGAGATGATCATATTCATTTAAACTGCATGATTTTACCCTTGAAATGGGCTGATTTTTTACCTTTGCTCCTAAAAATTAAACTTATGTCTAGCCAATCATAACTTATGGGATATTAATAATGTGAATATATAAACTTACGCCCACGGAAAAGTCTTGGACTAAAAGTTTAAAACCAACACAAATAGGAGAAAAATGCATATGGCTCCATCATGTTCTTTTCATAGTTTCATTATTAAATGATAGGGTTTTCGAAAAGAATAAAATGATCAAAAGAAACAAATAAAATAAAATTGTGAAGAAGTGCTGAGAATTGCTCTAGAGCTCTAAAAAAGCCCAATTAGCCAGGTTCCGAAATCATAAATAATCATATATAGCTAGTAGAAAAATAGAAGAGTAACTTGCTTATATGATTTGATGGTGTAAAAATTCTTTAAACTACCAGTGTATATAACTTAAATCCTCTAAGAGATTACAAATCTTTAATGTAGACCTTTAAGTGACTTGTAAGTCAAAAATACTCAATGCCTTCTAAAGTATTAGACTAAAAAGGACAAAAAAAAAAATAGGAGAGAAATATATCTTAGTATAATTAATTTATGCCCCTAGAATACTGTACAATTTAAAAGAAATTTTGAGTAAAAAATTTCAATGAAGTTACCAAAAATAAAGTTCGTCAATGAAGGAAAAATCCCTGCTCTTGATTTTTCTTTTGATTTTCCTTTGTTGCTTCATGGCCAAAATCTTTTGAGGTTGATTCCATTGTGCCTTTTAGAAGGAGCAGAAGGTGGAATTGGTACCCCTTTTGGCAAAGACTCATTAGGAGATTTATTATTATAATTCTTAGGCAAAGGCTTCACCTTGAAAAATTGTGTGTGTCTTGCACCATATGCATGTTGAATTACCACAAGAACCAAAATGATGGATATTATATAGGTTGCGGTTTTTATGCTCATTTTTTCCATCTCCCTAAGCTTGTTGTAAGGTTAGAATGGTATTGTAGTTGAAATAAAAGGAAAGAGGTGTGGAGAGGGCCAAAGATTTGAAATGGAAAAAGAAGTGATGTTTTGCTGTGGGATTGATTAGTATATTAGTTAGTGGAAATATCTTGTTTGATTTGTGCGTTTGTGTGTGTTATTGTTTAATATTGTGGCAACAGGAAAATGGCGTGGTGGGTGGGATAGAGTGGGGGTGACTTGTTTGTTAAGTGTATGACTATATTTCAACCAAAAAAAAAAAAAAAGTGTTCGACTATTTATGTGGGAGAAAATAAAATGAAGAATGTTGTCTTTACTTCCCTTCATAAATTTGTCCTAAGAAATCTCATTTAATTTATGAAAGAAATATTACTTCCTTCGTCTTTTCCCCCCCTTTGACGATTGATGTTGACAGACTCATTAGGAATATAATTTAATAGATTATGTTTTGCAACAAAATTTCGTTTATGAAAAATTAAATGACCACAAATAAAATATGAAAAGAAAACAAAATTTTATTTTATAAATAATATGCTTGGGACAATTTTTATTTATTCTCTAGATTTTTTAAAAAAATTTCTTCATAATTTGAGGATTGTTAGTAGCGTATTTCTCGAGCATAGGATGATCTCTTTGTGAATATTTCATGATTTTGTGGGATATTGGAGATGCCTCTTTAAGAGAATATTTAATCCTTTATATAAGTGTAATTTAGGGTTAAGGTGGAGTAACCTGTAAGTTAGGCAGACCGCTCTCTCTCTCCCGGATTTAATGCCCAACAACTTAAAAGCTAACATCATCGCTGCGTGAGTTCACACGACACCGCCATGGAGCCATCTATGGCGGGAAAACAGTGCATAGTGCATATCACTCAGTCGAATGATCCCCCACCAACTTCAATTAACGATAATAGCGGCAGCACCCAGAAACTTTCATATCTTCAAGCTCTCAATGAAGCCTGTACTGAAAATTCTCCATTAAAAATCAAGTGGTAGCCAAACACACAACCCACAATGGTAAACCAGCTATGATCTTCAAAGCTACTGACTATTATGGTGTAATGGCGGCGGAATGTAAATTAACTTTGGTCAGCAAATTCACGACGGGGAGGCCCAGAATTGAGCTTATCCGACCAAAATTCTTGGAACAAACTCCCTTAACGGGCAAGGTCAGGATTGGACTTTATGACTACAGGCATGTCTTTATTGATTTTACTGATGAAATGGATTTTAACTCTGTTTACTTTACACGATTTATGGGCATTGGTGGGTCTTTGATGAGATTGTTTAAATAGTTTCCCGACTTCGACCCCAGTGAGGAATATTCCCTTGCACCGGTGTGGGTCTTATAGCATGAGTTAAACTTCCATCTTTTCAAATGGGAATATCTAAAGAAAATTTTATCAATTGTGGGCACTTCGCTCAAAGAAGATGCAACCACTATAGGGAAATCCAGACCACATTTGGCTAAAGTAAGAGTGAAAATCGATCTAATGAAATCTTTAATAGACTTTGATTGGGTTGGTCTTGAAGGAAAGGTTATGACCAGAAATTAGAGTATGAAGGGGTGCTTGCCATTTGTAAATCCTGCAAAATGCGAGGACAAGACCTTCCTAGATGTAAAGTAGAAGCAAAAAAAAAAAGAGTCCCGAGATTTAGAAAATGACAAACAAAAATGCGGCACATGAAGATTATCACAATGGAAATTCAGTTGACAAACACAACAACAAGGGAGAAACGAAATCGAAACAAACGAGAAAGACGTGGAAGAAGGTTTCAAAGAAGTAAGGAATAGAAAAAAAAGAACTGCTTATAAACAACCATAATCCATAGATACTAGAAAGTTCAAAGAGCAGAAAGGAAAAGAAAACAACATAGATAAGACAGATATCGCAGTGGATCATCAAAGCAAAAAGTTCACAGATACTCCAAGGAAACAACCAATTGATTTGCAAAAAGAACACATCGGAACCTCTACCTACCAAGACTATAATGAAGCGTATGAGAAAACTAGTAAGGTACAAGATGACATGGAAATTTCTAATAATCTATAGTTCAGGGAGCATCAGAACAATAAAGCCTCAAAGAAGACAAGGAACACTTTGAAGCAATTGCCTACTAGTACCTTCCTAAAGCAGTTAGTTATGACAAAACAAAGACTAAAACATACTCCAGAGGGAAAAACAAATTGGGAACAAGGAAGGAACTTTACAATGAAAAGAAAGTTACGAAAAAGGATAATATAGAATCCTTTAAAGAAGTGAAAACCAAGAAGCAGGACAACAAATATAAATTTGAGAAAAAAATAATAAACTGGCAATGATAACAACATCAACAACCACCAGGAAGACCAACTAAGAAAAATTGAGCAGGTAAAACATATAGGTGAACAAGAGGTGTTATCGATCTCGGCCCATGACGGTAAATTCTAATGACATTCCTGACCTCTCGAGTGAACTGGTAGTCGACTTGGGAACTATAAATGTACAAAAAAGACAGGTATGCAACAACAACAATCCAAATAATAAAATAGGAGAAGCAACAAACACAAGAAAAAAGGGATCAGAAAATGAAGAAAAGAACTATCTTTCTCATGAAGAGGTTGCAGACAGTCTCATAGAAACCTTTGCTCCCATAAGGGAAAAAGAGTTGGATCCTATCAACAAAGAAACTAATGAGATTATCAGCAACCAAGTTCTCTCACCTAGGAAAAACATTCATAAACAAAAATCGTACTTGGTATGGATCATACCTCACACAACGTGAACGGTAAAATCTAGATGTTTTGGAAGGATGCCTACGAGTGTGAAGTAATTTCCAACAAGAAGTAGTAGAAATAACAATACAGGGAGCAATAACTTTTTTTGGATTACTGCCATTTATGCCAAATCTACAATAGCTAGGAGGAAGAAGCTATAAAAAAATCTTGCAGTCATGAGTAATAGTATCCATGGTCCATAGGTAGTTTTTGGAGATTTTAACTCTATTCTGTCTCTTGTGGAAAAGAAAGAGGGGAAGCAACACAAGTTGAGCAAGAGTCTTAACTTTATTAATCGTATTGAGAGGTGTGATCTTCATGATGCAGGGTATACAGGTAATGGATTTATATAGTGCAATGGGAGGAGGAAAAAGAAAAGAATTTGTAAAAGTCTAGATAGAGTTCTTACGAATGAATAATGGTTGTACCAATTTCAAACTACCAGAGTGGATCATAAGCCCAAAACTCGTTCTGACCATAATGTTTTACTTATGATGAATTACAACAACAATCAAGTGATTACTAATTACTTCAAATTTCTCAACTTTTGGGCACAACAATCGGGTTACAAGGAGCTGGTGGATGAGACTTGGAAGCAGAAAGTGGTTCATAAGAAGTAGACCAGGTTTGTTAAAGGTAGACTCATCACAAAGAATGTCTCTCTGGCACAAGAACTGGTATGTCTCTCTGGCACAAGAACTGGTTCACAATATCAAGCACCATGATGGTTCAGGAAACCTTATTATCAAGCTTGATATGTCAAAAGCTTATGACCTGTTGTCCTGGACTTTTCTCATCAATACTATGAAAAAAAATTAGATTCTCAGATAAAGTAACTGGCCTTATTTATAGGATTATCTCCAATAAATGGTACTCCATTATTATAAATGATACCAGATATGGTTTCTTTGATTCATCAAGAGGTGTTAAGCAAGGAGATCTACTATCCCCTGATCTTTTTATTATTGCCACATAGGTGCTTTTAAAAAATCTTACTGAGCTCCATAACTCTCCAGGCTACAAAGGTTATGCTGTGAGCCAGAAGGGCCCTCAAATTAATCATTTGTGCTATGCGGATGATCTAATTTTATTTACCTCCAGGGATAAGCAATCAGTCAAAATGATTATGAGGGGACTAAATAGCTATCAACTTTCTTCTGGATAACAAATCAACAAGGAAAAAACTACATTCTATACCTATGGATGTTTTTATAGGAGATCTAAAAGAAGGCTGAGAAGGTGGACTAGTTTCAGAGACGCTGACTTTGCTTTCACTTATTTGGGATGCCCTTTGTACGTTGGAAAGAAATTGGTTGGTTATTTTGCAGATATGGCAACCAAAGTTCTAAATAAAGTTGCAGGATGGCAAGGCAACATGTTATCAGCAGGAGGGAGGCCCATTATTACTAAGCACATTTTTCAATCCCAAATCCTCTATAATATAGCCACTTTAGTCCCTCTAAAGACCAGTACTGATCAAATAGAAATGCATCTAACCAATTTCTTCTGGGGAACCAAAGAAGGAAAGAATAATTATCACTAGAGTTCATGGGATAACATGTGTTATCCATATAATGAAGAAGGTCTTAGTTTTAAGAAAATTCAGGACATAAGCAGGATTTTTTATGCCAAAAGATGGTGGAGATTCAGAAGTGATTCGTCTATCCTAACAAATTTTCTTAATGCTAAATATTCTCCTAGATCTAATTCCATCTCAAAAATTAAAAATTCTAAAGATTCGGCCAACTGGAGAGATTTGTTGGATATTAGAGAGATGATTGAACATAATACTTTCTGGAAGCTTAGAGAGGGTAAAGTACTCTTCTGGTGGGATCAATGGTTGAGCAATGATCCTTTTCACTAATTGCTTGTTCAAACTCACAAACCTAGCAATATTTTGGTCAAACAGTTTTACCAGCACAACACTTGGAATAAGGAAGCTCTTGAAATGACCGTCCCTAGACAGATAGTTGATGAGAATTGTCACCAAGATTGAAGAAGGTCATAGGGACATGCCTATTTGGAAGCTTGAATCCAACGAAAATTTCTCATGTGCATCAGCATATCAAGCCCTTAGACAAAAGAGACCTTTTTTTCCTCAACGAGATCTAGTTTGGAATAAAACAATTCCTTTTAAAATTTCTTTGCTAATGTGGAGGCTTCTTGAGAAGAAGCTCCCACTTGAAAATTCTTTAAGAAAATTTGGTACTACTTCTAATATGGATTGGGTTTGTTGCAGGGCTCCTATCAAGGAATCCTATAACCACTTATTTACAGATGGAGAAATGGCAAGAAGATCCTGACAATGGGTTTCAAGACCACTTGATATTGACTTCAATAGTCACAATATTATTCAAATTCTAGACAACTGATGGAAAGCTAATACCAACAATGTTGTTCACAATTTGATAATAATCGTTATGCCAAATATCGTGTGTTGGGTATTGTGGAAATCAAGGTGCTAAAAAAAATTCAACAATAAAACCATTTCTAGGGCATGGGTTTACAATAAGATTTTATTTCAAACCAAGATCGCCATTGCCAAAACATTTGGTAAAATAAATAATCAATGGGGATGGAAAAGAGTATGCAATATCGCCATGGATTACAGGCCAAGGTTGACCAGTTGTATAGTCAAATGGAATAAACATGATGAGGATCTAATTTTAAACAATGATGGAAACTACATGATTAGCACAGGGAGAGCTGGAGACGGAGGAATTATTAGGAGAGAAAATGGGAATATAGTAATGGTATTCGCTAATCCTATTCATTTCTTAACTAACAATTTTAGTGTGGTAAGTGCAGCCCTCTTCGGGGTCTCTTGGTGTTATGATCAAGGATATGATAATTTTAGAATGGAACTAGACTCTATGATTATAGTCCATATGATAAAAGGAACATGCAACATTCTTTAGAATCCGATCTCCATAATAGAAGAAATTCAATAAAGAGTCCAAGAAAGAGGTATACATGTTTCACATTGCTATAGGGAAGGAGACTCAGTAGCTGATGCACTAGCAAAATATGCTACTTTCCTTAATCAAGAAGTTGTTTTTAACAATGAAGATCAACTACCAAAGAAAGTAAAAGGGGCTTGTGTAATGGATAAACTAAACATGCCATATTTCAGAATAAAGGTCACCAAACACTTAAGTTGGCACTTTGACCCACCTTGAATAGGTTACATGCTTGGATCAAAATGTTGAAAACTCTGCTGCACGTAGAATAAAATTATTAAGCTTTCTTTAGCAAGATCTTTTTTCAGACCCTAAGAGTCACCACTTTTGTAAAAGGCTAGGTAGTTTAGATCCTAGAAATAGTGTCTTTATTTCCTATCAGACTCTAGAAATATTTTGTGGTTGCTACAAATGAAGGCAAGGCACTCCACCCTCCTTGATACAATACAAACTTGAAAATACAAGAAACAGTCTCAAAATAGTCTATAAATGAAGGAAAAATCGAGGGCACACTTGAGACCAAGTCTCGGCTTTAACAACAAACAACAAGAACAATAATATGACAAGAATAACAAGGTGTTTGGACACCAAATCAGCCAATCAAACTAAGTTACAATAATAAGATGAAGAAACAAGAACAATATGATAACAACAATAAAAGACACAGTTTGAATAACAAGAACACAAACTACAAGATTACAATGAAAATAAAGGATAAATAGATAGACTACACAAAGGTATAATCTTAATAACCCAAGGAGCCTATTCCACTCTTGGACCCTTAACACCACATTCAATGATTCACATATCTCTTACGTGACACAAGATTAGATTCCACCCCTCTAACATCTACGTTTCCAAGAAAAATACAATTTCTAGTGATTCCACACTAGATTTTGTCCTAGTTTCGGCCAAACCTCTTTAGAGAGAGGACTTGATGTTTCTTGTGTCTTATTACTTACAATAATATCCAAAAACTAAGTAATGAAATCCTACATTATTCATTATATAGTGTATTACATAATAGAAACTAAAAAGACCAAAAGTCCCCTCCACTAAGGGGCGCCCATCAAGTGTTAGGAGTGGACTGATTTTGATGTGTTTTGGGCCTCATTTACACTTCAATTGCACACACCAAGTCTCTGATCCAAGTCCCATGCTCATAAGTCCATATCTATGATTATTCTTGTATCACTCCTCTTTGTTGTACAATATTTGATATTGAATAAACTAGGTAGGGGTCTACGCCTAACCCCCCACCGCTACAGGAATACCTGTGTGGTTGGTTTATATATAAAAAAACCCTCTAAGTTAGCTTTAGGATATATATAAAGTAGCTTCAAACAACTCTATCAGAATTTGAATTCTTCTTGTTGCATTCATAAAATTTCTCTGTCTACAAATGCCCCCTACTTCAAGTCTTTTTGGAGTGTAGACTTGATGAAACTCAAAGACGAGTCTTGAAATACCCAGAGAGTTTTTATTTTTACGATATTGCGGCTACAAATTTGAATATATGATTTATGAGAGAAGAGATGAGGGACAAATTTGATCCTACTGAGTGTGTCAATTTGTTTACGATAAAATTTTGTTTATGAAAAATTAAACGACCACAAACAAAATATGAAGAAATGGGAATTTCATTTGATATACAATATGTGGATATTTCGAAGGCGTGTATTTCTCAAACATATGATGATCTCTTTGTGAATATCTCATGATTTTGTGGGATATTAGAGATGCTTTTTTAAGGGAATATTCACCCCTTTATATAGATTTAATTTAGGGTTTAGCATAGAGTAGCCTCCAAGCTAGATTTACCTCAAAGACCTTGAACAGAAATTGAATTCTTCTACAAAATTTTGATCTCTAAAGATTAACCAAGAACATTGAAAAGTGTTTAATGGCTATTCTTATAGATATTTTAATTGAATCAGTGAGAAAAGATAAAATAGTGTGTATTTTCACACATAAAATTAGGAAGACTCCCAATATTGCAGTAAAAATCTATTTCTCACCTCGTGTTTTCTCAGTGAGTTGATTCGGTAAAAATCTATTTCTCACCTCGTGTTTTCTCAGTGAGTTGATTCGGTAAAAAATGAGTGAGAAAATCAAGCTTTTATAACACAAATTTTCATTAATTCAAAGTGAGAAAACCTCTATTTTTAATAGTGTGACAAATATGTACATCCAAATTCTTCATCGTTGCATTTCAAAAAATTGAAAGAATTTAAAAAAGAACACCGCCATCCTCCCTTCCTCTACCCCCACCCCACCCCGGGGTCTATTTTAGATGCAGTGTAATAGTGATCCCCATTTAATGAAGAAATGACCAAAGAATGGAAGAAAAGAGGGAAATGAGAGCATTGAATGAAAAAGAGTTATTGTTGAAAGAAGAAGAAGCATTAAATGAAGGAGGGCAGGAACACATGTTTTCTTGGACTAGCACCATTTGGTATCACAAAATGGGCCAGCAGTGTTCACTAACAATTTCTATCCATTTTTCACATAGGTGCTAGAAAACACATACTTCCTTCGTTTTGAACTAGTTGATCTTTATTGACTTGACATTTTTTTTAAAAAAATATTCATTAGGTACTTAGTTTACCAAATTAGCTTTATTAGTTATGCTTTAAAAGTATAAATGTAAATATATATACTTTATATAGTTATTTAATAGTAGGGATAATCTTGAATGAATATTTTTGGCAAGAGAGGCAACTATTTTAAAACCTGAGGGAGTAAATTAACAAAATGCATTTTATTTGTTGTTAGAAACACATAAAATGCATTTTATTTGTTGAATGCTTGCAGGTTTCTTCTTATGGTTATGGATCATCCTCTAGTATGATACATATATCGCGTGGTCAATATATATTGCGAATACGTTAGCTTTATATTGCTAGAACTTTTCAAAAATATCATCAATGCATATCGAAATCCTTCAAAAGTAATATATTTTTGAAGAATCCAACACACATACGACAATAATTATAAAGTGTTCGAGCAACTTAGCTTTAGCTCATTAACTATCTATGCGGACTCCACAAAGAACATTATACTATAGAAAAGCAAGGTATTGTTAACAGACTTTCAATCACGTTTCAAGCTCATGATATGTATTATATATTTAACTATTTTGAGTTTAGGTTCACACGTATTTTACCTTTTGGGTTATATATATATCATATTGAGCTCCAAAATGCGTATGTCATCTTGAGTTATGCCTTTTCATTTTTTTTAACTTTCCTCACCATTCTTACATGGTATTCACCTAAAGTATCATGTGCACCTCATATTCAGAAGCTTAACAGTCTGCAATTAATTCTGCTAGACCCACTTTCATCATATGCCCTTCGTCGGGGCATCACATATAATCTGTTACGGACTCAGCGTCCTCACATAAGTTTGATCCAACATCGTGGCGATGTAGTCATATTCTAATATCATATTTGCCATGATCCAAACTCATTGCAATGCGTATAATCCGCTTTACACCTAGGTCCAAAGAAAAAAAAGAATGGGAAAGAGAACGTTCGCTCCCTATCTTTATTTCTATTACTTCTTTCGTTCAATAATACTTGTTCATTATTGACTTAACACATATTTTAAGAAACGATAAATAATGAAGATAATTTTACTTTATTACACTTTGAGTATAATAAATTTAATATTTTGAGAAAAACATTGAATAATTGAATAGTGTTTAATAGTAAGCGTAAAATAGAACACAAATGAATAACTTATCCATTAATTTGTCAAATTGAACAAATATTATTGAACAACTATTTCTAATAACATAAATAAGAAAAAATGGACAGGAATTACATTCTATTTTACCATATCATATTTTCTTTTGCCAAATTCGAATATCACCATCAATATCGAAAGGGAAATGCAAGCATTAAATGCAAAAGAGAGCAGAGTTATTGAAACAATAAGCATTAAATGAAGGTGGGCAAGTTCACATGTTTTCTTAGACTAGTAACCTTACTCGTTATATTTTGTCTCTCAATTACTTGCCAAAAAACCAGTTAAAGAACAGCGTAAATAAAATCATGTTATTTATCTATAATCTATATCAATATCTATAATGTATAATCTATATCTAAAAATAATCTATAGTTTATATCTATAATCTATTAAAAGTGTGAAAACCATAGAAAAGTGATTTCAACTAAGACTCCACAACAGATAAAATTGTCTTTTCACTTATTTTTTTTTATTGTTATTTAATTATTTTTGTAATATTTTATGACTTTAAAATTACCTAAAATTAGTTATTAAATTTTTTCTTATTTAGATATATGTTAAAGGTACTAAAATTAAAGAAATTGTGAGTGGGAAGGGAATATCCTATTGACTGAAATTTTTGTGCTTGGAAAGGAAGGTTTCTTGGAATAAGTTTCAATTTAAATCGAAATCAACTACATATTATAATTTATATATTAACTAATTTTGTACAGAATTTTTCTGTTGATATTGGATAAGTGATGATGCCAATTTCCTGATCCACCAATATCTCAACCAATCTCTTCGCCACAACTTTAAAATATGAAAGCAAGTACATGACTATTTAAATGTTATTAGACTCATCAAAAAAGTGATACGTTCAACAAATTCTTTGCTACATCTCTTGCTTTTTTAATTTTAAAATTAATGAAGAGTTATCTAGATTTTAATTTTTTCATTGTTGATGTTTATGTACAGTTTATTATTGTATTGATGAAACTTGATTCTCACTTTGCTTAAAACAATCAATAACAGATTATCAAATTCACATAAGAAATCAAAAGATTAAATAGATGAGAAAAATCTTTCGAATCAGAATTTTATATGAGAGAAAATTATTTTCATTGGAGACAAAGACAAGAAAAAACTTGGATCTTTCATATCAGAATTGTTAATCAGAAAAAAATTATTTTCATTGGAGACCGGAGCTTTACAATAATTATTATATTGTTTTGTTGTAGTTTACAGATCACAGATCACTGTCGGTTGAATTTGAGAATTTTTTTGTGTAAAGATTAGATTTAATTATATTATTTTGATATCTCTATTATCGTATTGTAGATGAATGTCAGTTATTGTTTTGGTGTCTCTATTGATATATTATTTTGTGGTAGTTTGCAGGTTCTGAGAATTTTTTTTGTGTAAAGGTTAGGTTTAATTTTATTATTTTGATATATTTATTTTCGTATTATTTTGTTGTAGTTTACATATGGTCAATGAATATCGGTCAACTTTGAAATTTTTTTTGTGTAAAGGTTAGTTTACAGATGGTAGATGAATGTCGATCGATTTTGAAAAATCCTTTCAGGTAAAAACTAGGTTTAATTGTATTATCTTGATATCTCTATTATCATTGTTTTATAGTAGTTTACAGGTGGTAGATGAATATCGACCAACTTTGAGAATTTATTTTTATAAAGGTTAGGTTTAATTACTTAATTCTATTGTTTTGATATCTCGATTATTGTATTGTTTTGATATCTCTATTATCGTATTATTTTGTTATAGTTTACATGTGGTAGATTAATGTCGATCGGCTTAAAGAAAATTTTTATGTAAAAAATAATAAATCTTATTTATAACTTGTCTAGATTTAGTTTGTTCATACCTACAACATTAGTGATTCGTGTGAAGATCCTATATATCCGTTTAACAATAATTTGAATGGTATGAAATTAAATTGCTCTTTGCAACTAAATACAATAGCAATATTAGGTGCTTGATTTACAGGAACACATAAATCACGACAAGGAAATTCAGTACTAAGATACCTCAGCGCTTATACTTGAGATATGAACAAAGTTGATTTCAAATAGTTCCATGATCAATAAGTGATAGTATCATAAATTAATTTTGTTAAATCTCTATTGACCAAAAAACTAATAGACAAAACTTGAAAATAGTAATGGTTTGATGTTTGCATGAACAACACATAGAAGCATTGTTAACTTTAAATGTCCTCACTGCAATATCAATAGGAATATTATCCTGAATCAATTTAAAAATGAAAAAAGAGAAGTTGAAAGGGAATAGAAAATACCAATTTGATAAATTCTAGACTAATTTTAATTTGTCTCTCCATTCACATAGAAATTTGCTTCAATTGTATGATTAGTGTTAGATTATTTTTTCAATAAATTATATATTTTTAATATTACATTGTCAATATGTTGGTCACCTGATCAAATCATATTAAATATCATGTTTAGTTTTTTCTTAAGACACTATTTTTATTGTTTCTCTGAATCTATATTACAAACTAAAATTTAAAATTATGAGTGTTGTGCAGAGAAAGAGCATGAATAGATTTGGAGTGGTAGAAAAGTGATATCAACTATTTGATCAAGAAAAGGGACTGAAGTGACACGGAATCTGCAGGTCAAATTTTGCATTTCTAGAATGGAATCAAGTTAAATTGTCCAACTTTGTAAATTATGAAGTACTAATCATCGGCTTACTAAAGACACCAATCATAATTTAAAGGGTTGTCAATGTATTTCACCTACAAATACTATATAACTAACTAACTAAATTCTCCATCTTTACATGTTCAAAATTTGTTGAATTTCATTATTGTATTCATCTTTATTATTTAAATAAATATATTATTTAGTATAATGTTTAAACTCATTAAAGTGAGGTACACGCGCAAGGCGCATACACCTAAACTAGTAATCTGATAAAGGTGGATACATGCTAGTTTCTTGATCAGCAGAAAATGCACAATGTAAAATATAAACTCTATCTTAATTTGTCCTGTGTTTCATTTTTATGTTTTAAACAGTTTCTCAAATCTCAAAACTAATTACAAATATTTTATTTTTACAATTTCTCTCTCTATAATTCATATACATAACTGTACCTTCCCATTTATATATATTTTTTTGCCTAATTAGAAAGTATCTACAATCAAGGAACAACATTCAAGATGTTACCAAGTTTGAATTTATAACCATGTTTGGATCAAACCGCTCATCATCATCGTTCTATTTGGTGACAAACTCCATACTCAAAATTCAATATTTTCAAATTCTATGCTCATAATTTCACTGTTTTAACAAAACTGAAAAATTCCATCTTGGAGCCAAACTCCAACGATGGTGGCTTGTGCCTCTCCTCCCCCAAAATTGACACTCCTTCAACCCTTAAATTCACTCAAAAGCTCCAATCTCCATTTTTTGTCATTCTTTACACCCTATACTTTCATCAATTTCGTCTCTGCCTCGCCCTTCTTCATTGTATCAATCATCAATTTTGATAAAGACAAGATTTTAAATTTTTTTATCATAGATCAAACACCGTAATGACCCGCTAAGATGAAGAAGTTAAAAAAGTTGCTGGTAGAAGTCAAAAAAGGATGATGAATCTTCAAGGAAGAAAAAAAATAAAGAAACGTCATGAATCCATCTTCCCAAGGTAGAGTGTTTGGTTCCTGAATTTGTTTATTTTGCTTAATTTTTGTATTCATATACATAACTACAAAACATCAGTGTTGTTATTTTAACCCAAATACATATCATGGCTATGTATATGTTTGTGGGCAATCGTTTGATATTTGTTGTTATTGAATTTAAGAGATTCATTAATCACAATTTCATAAATATAACGTTAATTGCGTTACGCATTTAAACCAACTGTTTTATTCCCTTAATTATAGTTAAATCAATTAATTTAGATACATAACCAGTAATGTATATCGGCGTTCAGTTATGTATACGGATAATTAAAATTCAAGAGAGAGAAAAATTAAATAAGAAAATTGGGAGGGAGGGTAATTAAGGAGCAAACTAGTGTGTGTTATTTATCCATATGTAAAATGTTTGTTTGGGCTCAAAAATGAGCCAACGGCATGAGATTTATTAGGCCAAACCAAACAATATTATAAGGATAATTTATATAAATACACAAACTTAAAAGACAGAAATACATAAAATTCCTTATATTTTAAAATATTTCATAAAATTTCTTATTTCTCCTTTTCCTCTTGATACATATTAAATAAGGAAGTAAAAGATTTGTATTTATTTATAGTAGTAAATCATGGGAAAGAATCTCTTAAATATCGAAAACAAAAAAAATCAAATTAAAAAATTTCCATTAGATCTTATCATTTGCAATTACAATTTGGTTCAATTTTTTTCATCTCTATTAATCTTTTTTTTTTTCTTAAATTTTTGAAAGCTTTATTTTGTGCTTCATGTTGACAACCATTCATGTTCTTTTGAAGAGTCTTCATACTACAAAAGCTCTCATAGTTTTAGGCGGAACCATGACATTGATGATGACTACTGCAATGGCATCACCCTCTCAGCTGCTGCTTATCAATCCTTTTAGATACCAATTAAGATAAAAAAAGAGTGGCACACCCCTTTTTCCACCAAAAGATTAATTTTAAATTTGAAAAAGTTTTATTATTAAGTGAAAAAAAGAAAATAATTTCTTTCGAAAAGGACTTTTAACAATTAAAACTTAGAATCGCCACTTGGAATAAATCTGGTGTGCCAAGTCACCTTTGAAAGTCCTTTTTCAAAATGATTTTTAGACTCTTTTAAAACTAGTCCACAAATAGAGATTCCGGTTAAGGAATTCTGTTGATAGAGGGGAAGGTGTTAGGCACCCCTCGGTCCCATGGTTCGACCACAGTCACTTCATAGAGTGTATCAACTAGTACGACACTATGAAATACATAAATTAAATAAAATACACAATACACAAAAAACAAACAATCAAACTTTCAAAATAAAAAAATAGTGTCCAGTCCAATTTATTACAAACTGAATTAAAAAAAAATGCTGAAATTAAGACTTATACTATTCTAACTATCTTACACTATGCTTTACCCGATTCCTCAGGCCTTGATCACGATCGAAATACAAATATTACGGGGCATTCTCCGATAATAAATATAATTTTTCTCGGTGCATTTCCCAAGCAAATGAGTACAAGAAATTTAAATACAATGAAATAAAGGCCATTCAACACATTCAAACATTCAACAATCCACAATCCCAAAGTTTTGCCTACCCGACCGACCGTTTGCCTACTCATTTTGACTTATCATGATTCTATCACGTTCAACATCATCAATAAATCAAAATCAATCCAAATTTACTTTTATCAAGATCAATCCCTCCTTAAATTCCTTTTTAACACGTAAATTTTCCACCTGAAAAATAATTAGCCATCCATATTAACATCAAACTTGTACCATGATCAATTATTCAACACCAAACATCCACAAAACATCCAAACATATTCATCAAATACCTAATCATAACATCAATACAACAAAATAAGATAAAAATGAAGAGAAAATATTAAAGAGTTGGACATCAATGTTACTTTTATTCAATTAACTTGAATCGATTTCTACAGTGATGGAAGCCTCGTGAACCAATGAACCGCGGACAAACTTGAATCGACCATCCTCGACCTCTAATGTTCTTTCGAATAGATTAAATTATTTCCAACAGAGATCAAAATTTTGAAAACGATGAAATTTCAACCCCGATACCCATTGTTCCGCTTTCTTCTTAATTTAAAGCTGAATTACTGGTGTTACTTAGCTGAAATCGAAGCTAGTGTGGTGGGGATCATTCGTCGTTGGTAGATAATGAGATTTTCAATGACAAACTCACTGAAATTAACAGGAAATAAGTCATTTTGGTAGGTTTTAGGAATTGGGGTGCCATTTTCTGGCGAAGAGCTAGTGTTTTCCAACAAAAGGTCATTGGATAGACGAACTTCTTAGTCTATTCTTCTCTCTATCATATCTTCTCTACCGTTCCTCTCTCTATTGTCATATTTTTCCCATTATGTGTGTGTATAGTCTTCTCTGGTGATTGTGTGTGTATTATTTTTTCTCTGTGTGTGTATCTATCAGTGTGTGTGTCAATTATGAGGTGAGTCCCACATGAATATTAGTGTATGGGTGTATGTATGTATTTTTTCGATGATGTGAGTGTTCATAGAGAGCTAAGCCTGAGTTTTCTTTATTGTGAGTGTATTTTTTAATTTTTGTTTTTTGTGAGTTTTTTAGGAAGGGGAATAAAATGTGAGTGGGGTTAGTATGGGGTAAGGGTAGTCGGGGTAAGGGGACACGTGGGTTGGGGGTGGTGAGGTATCCAAATTAGTTAGGGTAGGTTGTTATTTTTTTGAGAATTTGTTGTTTTGTCTTAAGTGGAGGGATCATCACACGGGGATGAGGTACATGGTGTGGTGAAGGTAAATGTGTAAAAGTTGACTTTTAGAGGGAAAAAATTACGTGTCTTCGTCATCCCCCTCTTGGAATGTAAACACAATGTGTTTTCAGACAAAAAAGTAGACAATAAGACCGAATTTTGTCCCCACCATTATTCAAAAGAAATAAACAAAATGAAGAAGGGTAATCGAGTCTTGATTTTGGGCATTCTACCTATCTCAAGTTATGTGGATCCCAAGTTACATGCAGCTCCAGGGTTGATAAGGAAGAGGGACTATACCGAGTTAGAGAGTCCAGTGAGGCCCTGTCAAGGTTATGGTCTGCAGCTCTATCATTACATCAAAAATAAAAATTATAAGTTAAAAAGATAACTGAAATTAGAAAAAAGTCCTATCTATGCCGCTTCTCTTGACTCTGAGTCTTCAATTCTTTCAAAAGTGATAAAAAATTTGGTCTTCTTTGGATTGAACTTTGAGAATAGATATTTTCTCCATACAAAATCTGGTGTTGGAGATGAACTCAAAATTGACCATGTTCTCCAGGTGGTATTTCTAAATGTTAATCTGAGTTTGAAAATCTTCACCCTATTCTCTAGGCGGGATCCTGACTTACAATTTCTTCACCTTGTTGCTTGGCTTTTAATTTCTTCACCTTGTTGCTTGAGTTTTAATTTCTTCACCAGTTGCTGGACTTTCAATTTTTCACCTTATTGCTCGACTTTTAATTTCTTCACCTTGTTGCTTGACTTTTAATTTTTTCACTTTGTTGCTCGACTTTTAATTTTTCACATTATTCTTCGAGCAGGCACCCGACTTGTAATTTCATCATCTTATTCTTCAGGCGGGATCTTGAATTTCAATTTCACCACCCTATTCTCCGAGCGAGCTCTCAACTTGTAATTTCATCACTCTATTCTTCAAGAAGGTTCCCGACTTGTAATTTCATCACCCTATTCTTCGGGTGGGCTCCCGACTTGCAATTTCCTCACACCATTTTTCAAAAGGGCTCCTGGCTTTTAATTTCACTACCCCATTCTTAGGGCGGGCTCCCGCCCTGTAATTTTATCACTCGATTCTCTAGGCGGGCTGCCGACTTGTAATTTTATCACCTTGTTCTCCAGGTGGGCTCCTGACTTTCAATTTCATCACCCTATTCTTTGGGAGGGCTCCCGACTTGAAAATTCATCACTCTATTCTTCATACGGTCTCCTGAATTTGAAATTTATCACCCTATTCTCTTGCCGGGCTCCCGACTTACAATTTTATCACCCTGTTCTTCACATGGGTTCCTGATTTTTAATTTTATCACCCTGTTCTCTAGGAGGGCTGCTGACTTGAAATTTCATTACCCTATTCTTTAGGTGGGCTCTTGACTTTTAATTTCATCACCTTATTCTCCGAAAAGGATCACAACTTGCAATTTCATTACTCCATTCTCCGGGAAAGCTCTCGACTTGCAATTTCATCACCCTATTCTCTAATTGGGCTCCCGACTTGCAATTTTATCTCATTATTCTCCAGGTAGGCCTCTGACTGGCAATTTTATCACATTATTCTTTGGTTGGGCTCCTGACATGCTATTTCATCATCCCATTCTCTAGGCCGGCTCTTGACTTATTCTTCCATCACCTTGTTCTCCGATTAGGCTCCCGACTTGCAATTTTATCACCATGTTCTTCGGACAGTCTCCCGACTTGCAATTTCATCACCCTGTTCTCCAGGTGGCCTCCTGAAATCAAAATCAACAGCAGAACAAAATTATCCCAAACAAATATTCTGATAAAGAAAGATTCCATTTTCTAGAAAAATAAAGTTTCACTTTCTAGAAGGGTCTTAAAGTGAAGTTCCAAATAACAGGAATTAAATTTTCTTTTTCCCCATTTTATCTATCAAAAAGATTTTGTGGGTGTCAAACCCAATCACAACTACTTGCAACAATGTATAATGCAAAGATGGATCAAGATTCTGATCAATA
Source organism: Capsicum annuum (assembly GCF_002878395.1). NCBI lineage: Eukaryota > Viridiplantae > Streptophyta > Magnoliopsida > Solanales > Solanaceae > Capsicum > Capsicum annuum. Next base: position 178,420,375 of record NC_061114.1, on the reverse strand, counting down.
GATACATCTTTTGAGGATAAAATTGAATTACTGAGACCAACAAGTTTGCCTCTTGAGAGTAAAAAGTGAAAGATTCTTACTAAAACTGCATCTTTTAGGATTAACTGCTCAAATTAGAGAATGTGTCTCTTAAGGGTACAAGATGATAAGTCTTACCATAATTGTGATTACCAAACCTGTACAGCAACACTGGCACTTGCTTTTGCAGAAACGAGGAATTGCACCTCTTGATATTTATGCTTTTAAGCCTTTGATTTGAAGGTAGAAAGTGTTACTATTTCATAGAAAGAAAACTTGTGAGTTTAAAACAGGGTGGTTGGCTTGTGAATTTGGCTTTTGAGGCGATTGATCTTGCACTTGTCCCTTTTAATTTTGCTTTCAACTAATGGCATATGTCATCAAATTGTTTCACCCTTGAACCAAACTCATATTATTAAAAGTGACTCTAAAACAAACACAATATCTCCATTTTGCTATGTCTCTCAGGTGAATCCTTCGAACCTTGGTATTTCCTTGATTTCCTAAACTTGTTTCTGAAAAAACTTTTTGTTTGTCTTGTTTTGGCTTACAATCATGTTTCTTCCACGTGCTGACCTATTGTCTTGCTATGTGCAATTGAAAAAATTGGTGACAAGTTTTGAAATTCTTTCTCACTTGTTTTGACATGGACTTAGCTCAAAGACACGAGAAAAATGATTTTTTGTTCTAATAACAAACTCAAAAGGACAAAAATAAAAATATAGAGAAGAAGGAAAAGACAATGTTTGTCCCTTTTTGAAAATAAAGAAAAGAAAAATTTATCTGAAAATGATAATGAATTCTAATGATTTTGCCATACATTTTTGGATTAAGCTGCCTGATCTTTTCACACAAACTTTCCACAAATTGTTGTTGAGTTGATGGCCATGAAACTGAGTTGCTTCCTTAGGTCAATTACACTTATAGACCTCATACAACTAGTGATACCTTGAAGGGTTTTCACCAACAAGTCTCTCGTATTTTTCTTTCTCTCATCTCATCATTGTCTTATGGTGTCCGTGAGGGTTTTCACCAATAAGACTCTGTGAGACTTTCTTATTTTTATCTCTCTCAACTTACCACCGTCTTATGGTGCGCGTCGGGGTTTTTACCGATAAGACTCTCTTATTTTTATTTTCTCTCCTGAGTCCTTATGCCAAGGAAGATAAGTAGCTCCCAAAATGCATCATCATATGCATTGCATGCTTAGCCTTATCATTCTTAAAGAATGAGCTGAAGGTCTTTCTTTGGTTGTAACTTAGCTTTTGGATAGAGTTATAAATAAAGGATGGCATGAGGCCCAAGTGATACTTGAAGTCGGTTAGGACTTACAACTTTTGGAATTGGCTCAAATAACAAAGATTAACTCATGCCCCTGTTTCTTTTGACTAGGTCATTCTAAATTGTTTATGTGGTTGGACCGAGCCTAGCGTAGGGCCGTCGTATCTCACTTTCGAGAGAGGAGAATCAGGTCACACGTAGTTCCAACAACTTGTTCTTTTTCTTGATTCTAATTTCTTTGTTTTTTTATTGACTCTTTTTCTCCGTGGAACTTTTTTGATTCTATTTTTCTTGACACTCTTCTTTTTTCTTTCTTTTTGGACATATATTTTTTAGAACTTTTCTGACCTTATTTTTTTCTCGAGACTTTTTCTTTTGAACTTTGTTGACTCTATCTTGATTCCAAAAGAGGGGTATGAAAGAAAATAGGACTAAATCTCAAACGGGTTAAACAAAGGATGAAATAATGTTTGGATAGCAGACTGAAATGCCTTCGTCATATCAATCCTTAAAAATATAAGTACATAACATGCAATATGAAAGTGGGAGATGAAGATCATTTATGACATTTTTACAACACTAACTTGACCTGAGCACATGCATGACTACTTCTCCTGCACTTGTCCAACATACAGCTCCATCTTTGTTGTACATTTCTCACATTGAATGACCCATGCTTTTTTGGAGCTGATTTTTTTTCTCTTCCTTTTGATGTATGACTGTGCATCCACTTTTTAACCTAATTGAGATATGCTTTTCAATTGATGACCAAGTATTTTTGTGATTCTCAAAATAGTTGCCTTAATTTGCAAAGAAGGCTTCAATTTGATCACTAAATGTCTCAACACCCTACCTATTTTCTCATATGTTTTTTCTTTCTAACTTTAGCCCTCTGATTCAAATGTTTCATGATTAAACTGGATGAAAATTTTGCTAGCATGTCATATCACTAGAACCAACATAAAAGTGTAAAGATGACAAACAAACAACTTAAAATAAGACAAAACAACAAGGGACACCACATTTCATTAAAAGAAAAGATAGAAGGGTTTGAACAAAGACAATCAAGACACCAAAAATGATAGATTCTGAACTATAACCCTAAAATAATTCAAAAAATAGAAACAAAAATAAAACAAACTACCAACAATCCTTTCTATTAAGGAGAGAAGTGATTTCTCAATTGCTGAGCTTTATATCTTAGCTACTGATTGGCACATTATCATGACATGATTTTTCATCACCATCATTACCGTGTGTTGGCAAAGGATTCTGTGTGACACTCGTAGTGTCCATGTTTTGCACTATGATCAATTTTTCTTGAATCATCCTTTCTATTTTTGTTTTTAGAGTATGACAATCTTCTGTGACCTTGAACATTAGAATGATATGCACACTGTACATTAGGATCAAAATTTCTTAAATATGGGTTAGGTGTATACCCAAGGAGAGGAGTAATCATGACCTAATGTATCAATCTCTAGAACAAACTGGTATAGGATTCCCCAATTGGTGTGAAATTATCCTTTGACTTCCTCCTCTTTGCAAACTTTGGACTCGGTTTAAACTTAGATTTAGAGGTTCCTTGGTAAATTGTGGGGGTCGAGGATGATGTTGAGGGATTAATGCATGCCATTATGGATAAGAAGACATAAGAGTATACAATTGTGCATTATTTAAAGAATATTGAGAAAGTGAAATAGAATGCCTTAGATTTTGGAGAGAGGAACCTTATTGTAGGTGAGTATGTGTATATGATATGTAAGCTCGGGATTGAAGCTAACAGTATTGGTGAGTTGGACCTCTCGAGTTTTGCTTTGGCCCTGGCACTACAATAGGTGTGTTTTTCTTCTTATTTCCTTTGATTGATTGCCAGATCGTCCCAAATATTTCACAAAATTCTTCTGTCCATCATGCTCCTTAAATTTTGATGTCTTAAAGTGTAGAGGAAGGTTAACACTTGAAGATATGCCCCATTTTTTTATATGAAACATCTTTATAACCTTCAAGTCCCAAGGAACTTTTCATATCATTTTCTACACTCTTCATTTTTGTAACCATTTGCTCTTGCTCTTATGGCATGTCATGCTTCTAAGTAAGAAATTTTGATGGTCCCACTAACTTAAATATAGGATCGGGGGTATAGCAGTGATCATCTAGAGTATTGAACATAGACTCATTAGTAGATTGGGGAATCACAATAATTGGGTTGATAGCCAAAGTGGGGGTCTCAGTAGAAGATTGAGCAACAAAAGCACAGACAATATGTGTTTCTGTGAATGTGGTAGGCTTATACTGAGCTAGATAATGATTGGTGAAACAGTTTGGATATTGTTGGCACTGTGGTGCCTAAAAAATGATAAGAAACTAACTTTGGAATTTTAGTGGAAAACCCAAGGTATTTGCAGGATTAATAGTGGGAAATGGAAGAGGAGGCAACCCGCTGGTGCATTACCGTCTGGCTTAGTCTCAAAATATCTTGCTTTAAAATCTCATTTTCCCAACTTATTGACCTATCCATGATGTCAACCAAAATTCCACAAACCAACCACCTTAAACTAACTGGAAAAAGAGATAACAAATGCGTTAAAGTTCAATACTTCTTCAAAAGCTCTTTTTTTCTTCTATTGTTTTGGAAAGATCATCAAACCCTAGAAGGGCGCCTACGTATCTCACCCTCGAGAGAAGAGAATCAGGTGTACGTAGTTCGTGAAGTTTGGCCACAAAATGACAAATCGACTCTTTTTCTTTTTCTTTTTCTTTTTAAAACTTCAAGAAGAAAAGAAAATAACAAATTGTCAAAAGAATTGATGAAAATCTTTGTTGAATTTTTTTAGCTTTAAAATTCTTATACAGAATGAAACCTATGATTACCAAAGAATTTTTTTTTTTGGATTTTCGATTTTAAATTTCATACGAAAATGAAGCTTGAAACTATTAAGAATTTTTTTTTGTAGTTTTCTTTTAAAGATGTATATGACATCTATTCTAAATGAAAGTGAAGAAAATCTTTTTGTATTTTTGAAATAAGATCACCGAACTCACGAAGGGCTGCCTACGTATATCACTTTCGAAAGAGGAGAATCAGGTGTGCATAGTTTATTCAGATTAGAAAATTAAAGATTAAATAACCGACTGAACCTAACTTGAGAGACACGAACACAAACAGACGATGAAAAATGTTAATATTTTTTTTTGAGTTTTCAATTTGAGACTTCATATAAAAATGATGCCAAAAACTATGAAAGAAAAATCTTTTTGGTATTTTCGTTAGATAAAATGTACAAAACTTCTACCATCTTTTTTTGAATTTTTCTTTTATAAAAAGCTCCTATTAAAAAAAGGTCTTTTTGAAGTTTTCGAACTATGAATGCTTGCTAAAGGAAACAAAACAAAAATATTTCTGATGTTTTTTTTGAGAAATGAGTTGACAAGGTAAAAAAAAATCCTTTCGAATTTTTGGACTGTGGAAAATAAAAGCTATAAATAACTTTAAAAAAAAACTACATAACTCTTTTTTGAGTAACTTTCCTTTTTGACATTTTTTTCCTTGCCTAAACACGCGCTTTTCTTTAATTTTAGAACATGCTTCCCCAAATCAGTCCATCAAATGACCCTGTTACTCTCAACGATGCAACAATTAACACATAAGGATGTTTTAGGGTGAGTCTCCTACAAAGGACCAAGTGAATCCCGTTAGGTCTCAAAATGATGCATATAAGCATGACCTAAAGGTTGACCTAGGTTGGGGTCCATTAACAAGGCTGTTCGGGAGAGCGTATGATCGATAGTAGCTATGATAGCTTTCCATTCACTCCATACACCCAACGGCTCCCCCTCCTAAAATAAGGGTGCCTCAACAAATGTTTGTGTACATATGTGTACTACAGGACTTGTTGTGAAAGAAGTGACCCGAGGTAATACATATGATGACCGATATAAAGAGATAACACATAAGGAAAAGTTATAAACAAAGAGCACATACGCATCCAATAATGATAAAACAATAACACAAATGCAAACACAAAAAAAATGTCTATATACCTATAGTGTCCAACTAAGCTGATACAACTCAAAAAATAATCTCGAATTCTAAAATATCCCCAACAGAGTCGCCAGAGCTGTCACACCCCTTCTCCACCAAAAAGATTAATTTTATGTTTGAAAAGAATTTTATTATTAAGTGACAAAAATAATAATTTATTCTGAAAAGGACTTTTAACAATTAAAACTTAGAGTCGCCACTCGGCATAAATTTGGTATGCCAAGTAACCTTTGAAATCCTTTTTCAAAATGACTTTTTTATGCTTTCAAAATTGATCTATGACCTAAGATTCCAGTCAAAAAATTCTGTGGACAGAGGGGAGGGTGTTAGGCACCCCTCGATCCCATGCTTCGACCACAGTCGTTTCGTGAAGTGTATCGGCTAGTATGACACTATGAAATGCATAAACTAAATAAAACACACAACACGTCCTGTGGTTCGGCTATAGTCGCTTCGTGAAGTGTATCGGTTAGTATGACACTATGAAATGTATAAACTAAATAAAATACACAACACACAAAAACAGATAATCAAATAGTCAAAGCTCCAAAGTAGTGTCTTGTCTAATTTATTAAAATCCCAATTACAAAAATGCCTAAATTGTGACATAAACTATTTTAACTATCCTACACTATGCTTTACATGATGCCTCGGGCCTTGATCATGATCGGTCTTCTGAGTACAAAGTATCAGGGGGTATTCCCCGATAATAAATAGAATTTTCCTAGAGGCATTCCCCGACCAAATGAGTATAGGGAATTTAGATGCAATGAAATAAAAGACATTCAACACATTCAAACGTTCAACAATCCACAATCCCTATATTTTGCCTACCCACCTACCGTTTGCCTACTCATTTTGACTTATCATGATTCTATCACGTTTAACATTATCAATGAATCAAAATCAATCTAAATTCACTTTTATCAAGATCAATACCTCCCCAAATTCCTTTTTAACACACAAATTTTATACATGAAAAATAGTTATCCACCTATATTAACATCAAACTTGTACCATGATCAATTATTCAATATCAAACATCTACAAAAACACCCAAACATAATCATCAAACACCAAATCATAACATCAATTCAATAAATTAAGATAAAAATAAAGAGTAAGTATTATAGAGTTGGACCTCAATTTTGATTTTATTCAATCAACTTGAATCGATTTCCACAGTGACGAGAGCCTCATGAACCAATGAACCAATGAACCACGGACAAACCTGAATCGACCATCCTCAACCTCCACTATACTTTCAAATGGATTAAATTATTTTAATCAGAGATTAAAATTTTGCAAATGATGAAATCTCAACCCTGATACCTACTGTTCCTCTTTCTTCCCAATTTAAAGTTGATTCACTAGTGTTACCCAGATAAAATTAAAGCTAGTGGGGTGGGGATCATTCGTTGTTAGTAGCTGATGAGATTTTTGACAACAAGCTCACTGAAATTGGCAGAAAATAGGTCATTTTAGTGGGTTTCAGGAATTAGGGTGCTATTTTCTGGTGAGGAGCTGGTGTTTTACAACAAAAGGTCATCGAACATATGAATTTCTTGGTCTATTCTTCTCTCTCTCATGTCCTCTCTACCTCTCCTCTCTCTATTATCTTTTTCTCCCTATTATGTGTGTATAGTGTTCTCTAGTGATTGTGTGTGTGTCATTTTTTCTTTGTGTGTGTATCTATCCGTGTGTGTTCATTGTGAGGTGAGTCCCCCATAAATATTGATATTGGGTGTATGATGTGTTTTTCTGATAGTAAGTGTGTGTATAGAGAGTTGATCCTGAGTCCCCTTTATTGTGAATGTATTTTTTATTTTTTTGTGAGTTTGTTAGGAAAGAGAATAAATTGTAAGTGGGGTTAGGATGGGGTAGGGATAGTTGGGGCACGTGGGTTGGGGGCGGTGAGGTGTCCAAATAAGTTAGGGTAGATTGTTATTTTTTGAGAATTTATTATTTTGTCTTAAGTGGAGGGATCAACACATAGGGGTGAGGTGCATGGTATGGTGAGGGTAAACGTGTAAAAGTTGACTTTTGGAGGGACAAAATTACATGTCTACAAGGAACAATGTTGCTAAGTTTTCAATGATAACGATGACAAAGGAAATGATGGCAGTGGAGGAGTTGTTGGCGTATTTGACTGCTTTTAATCAAGGTTGATAGAGTTAATGAATAGTGGTGAAGATGGAGAAGAAGATCACTTCATTAAAATAAATTTCATGATACACAGAAATGTATCACTATGCATATGTATCATAGTAAAAAAAAGAATATATCTTTTTGTTCATGATACATATGAATGTACTTCCATGCTAATGTATCATAGTCTACTAATTCATATATAATATGAATTTTATTAGTATTTGTTCATGAAATATACGAGTGTATATTTGTGCATATGTATCAGAGTAAACAAGAATGTAATTTTTGTTCATGATACATATGAATGTAATTGCATGCATGCATATTCATTATGATACAAAAAAAATTGTTATTCATGATACATATGAATGCATCTACATTCTCAAGTAATAATTTATCATTTTTTATTTATACAGTACATTAGTACGTGTTTATGATACATATGAATATCTATGTACACAATTATATTATTTCTGATATCATAGTCCATCAATTTTTATCAAAATGAATTAATGTATCAATCAAAAGCATCAAGTGTACCTGCATTAGGCATATGTATCAAATAAACGTATTTGATACATATTAAGAACGTGTGTCCTTTCCATAATATAAGAATGATACATATGTTAGAAATCTAATATATGAGATATATGAATCGTATATATGTATCAGAAAAAATATGTGCTACACAAACACATAGACACACACATACATATATATATATATATATATATATATATATATATGATAAGATCTGATAGAAAGTTTTAAATTTTAATTTTACTTAGATATTCTCTCCCATGATTTACTCTCATAAATAAATGCAATTCTATTACTTCCTTATTTAACTAACCAATTAATTTAAAATATACCAAAAAAGATATGTATCAAGGCTTAAAATATGTATCACAAAATGAGTTTTATGAGATTTTATTTAATTAGGCAAAATTGTGATAAAAAGTATTAGTAACTCCTTCACTTATGGAATTTATATAAGTTACCTATATTATTAGGGATCATTTGATGGGAGGTATTTGAAAAAATAATTATACTGTATATACCACTGGTGTAATATACCACAAATAATAATAATTACAGTTGAAAATAATAAAAGAAAACTTGAAGAAATAAATATCCAGGTTGAGACACGTATATCTTGCTCACTTTAAGAAGATTCAAGTTCACTACGGCATAATCTACGTCGATTCAGCACTATGAACTCTTTGACTTGTTTTAATGACCAAAAATATGTGATTTTGGGTGATTTGACTGTTTTATTCCTCCCCATAGTTGCATTATGGTATTTCAAGGATGTGAGGGTGAGTGACATAGTTCCCTATGCTTGTGGGTACCACATATGCGATATTGTGATTTTTGGTGGCTTCGAGAGCCTTATTTTGAACTTCTGTGGTTATATTTTGATCTGTGGGACTAATGACTAAACGAACTGTGCCAATAGATCTAGAACGTCGATTTTAGGGTGGTAAGATGGTTGGTGTGATTTTATGGATTTTAAATCTCATTTCAATACTCAGTTTGGAAAATTATGATTTTGAGTTTTGGGGGTTGACTTTGTGGAAATAATGTTTTGAAATTCTGATATCACCATTGAGTTTGGAGCATAAAACTTAGTGTGTTTTCATAGTTTATTTATGTATATCAGATTTCAAACGAATCCCGGGCACTCCGTTGAAGTTCGTTTTGGACTTAGAAAATCTAGTTCACCTAGTTGTTGATGCAACTTTGATCACAAAGTGTAAAACTCATTTGAGGAATGCATTTTATGTCTTATGCACCTGGTAACCTTGTATGAGTATAAATTGCTCCTTTTCTCCTGACTTTTGCTCATTTTTCTTCTTGTTTCTTGAGAACTAAACCCTAAAATAGTTTGAGAGATTAAAAGTAAAGTTTGTGAGTGCTTGGGAAGCTATATTAACATCTATTTCTTGATTCTCTTATGAATTTATGGTTAGAATTCACCCTTTTCTTAATGAATTTCTTGAAATCCCCAAACCTTAAGACTTGATTTTAAACCCCAATTTTACCCCTTTTCACTTGAATAATGTTCCTAATCTTATAATTAATTATTTTCCTTGATTCTCTCTTCAAAACAATTGCAATTCTTGATGTTAAAGTGGATTGCAAAGGTTTTACCCGGTAAAGCTCAAAACTAATTTTTCTTTGATTTGAACCTCGTTTTTTACTCGATTTGACTAAGATTTTTAGTTGTAGATTCCTAAAGGTATGGGGAACACATTTTTAAGTAAATTTATGTTTTTGTTTTTCTTTTTTGAGAACTCATTTTGGGGGTCTATTTTGACCCCGAATAAAAAATGGGCAATATGGGTATCGTTAGCCTTATTTTGAAATATAGATTCTATATTTCTTCGTTTTAGTTGATTTTAGGACCGTTGTGAAAAGTAGGGTTTTGTTGTTGAAGTGTTGCGGACTAGTTTTGTCCTTTGAGGTGGGTTATGACCTAAATTTTTCAGATTGGGTCAGGTAGTAAATATTGGTACAAAATTCATGTTAATGGTGGAAACTAATTATGATAAATGACTATCTATGTGTTTTTCCCCGTGGTGGCCTATCTGGTATGCAATTATTGAAATTGAGATATTGTGCGATATGAATGACAAGTGGGGTCCTATGTGATGTAGATAGCCTAAAATACATGTGATAATTGTATTGCGTTATTGAAAATATATTTTTATGGTACCATTGGTGTATTGTGATATATTCATATTTGTTGGCATATGAAACATGTGGATCATGGATGAACTTAAATAATGAGTGGATATTGGCTCACATGGTTGTGGCAATGTTACTTTGTGATAGGTTGTGGAAATATATCATTGTGGTTGCTTGTGAAAATACTCAATATAACTGGTTTTGAGCATTACATCCTCATATCCTACTCATTCATGAAATAAGTAGTACTTATGTGGCAATATCTGAGCACTGCCAACACCTTTTAGAAAATCTTTCACAACGGATGTACCGAAAAGGAGATATTGTGATACCTTTTAAATCCCTCATCGAGGGATGTGCCAGGAGAAGATATGGATATATGTATTTATATGGTTGAAAAACCCCCCATAGGTCCCACGATGGGAGGCTTGCCTCCATGGGTGTATATAGATGTTGTGAGACGACCTCGTGCATCATCATCATCATCATCATCGTCATCTTATTATTATTATTGTTGTTATTATTATTATTATTATTATTATTATTGTTATTATTATTATTATTATTATTATACATTGTACTTACTTTAATGTGTTTATGTTGTGATTGAATTGCCATATTGACTAGTCATACCTATATGTGTTCTATCTTTCACTAATTTTACATGACTATCTTGTATATACATGCTCTTCCTTATTTCTAAGCGTATGTGATATTATGTATATTTGTGTTCTACTTGGTTGTGTTGTTGAAATATATATGATATATATACTAGAACTGTTAGTGCAAGTGGTATGGGCTACCGTTGTGGGACATTTTCTGATTACATGTGATGCACCCATAGTATATAATTTGTATGCTTTATTTTCTACTTTTCTCAACTGGCCTATGATACCTACTGAGTACAAGTGGACCATAATCATGCATACTGTACCCTTGCGGTGTAGTTCCTAGTTCTAGTGCATCTCAGCTTGGTTGATTAAAGCAAAATTAGGTGCTTTTAAGGTAGTGGTTGACTTTCAGGCGTCTGGATGTATTCTACTACCTTTCTTATGGACTATGTCTTTTTTTCATTTCTGGATAGAGTTGCTCTTGTATTTGGACATCTTATGTATTTTCTTTGAATTTGAGTTGTACTGGATACGTTCTTATACCGTTGACATCAGGTTTTGAGAGATACGGATATGTTATTGATTATATTCTTTCCATATTTATGATACTTACATGGTTGGTCTTTATTCTAGAAGCCTAACCCTTGGGGTATTTCTTTCTATTTTTCTTTTATTTATCAGATTGAGTGATTGGCTTACTCGTCAAGATTCGTTGTGGCAAGTGCCATTATGACACTTGGATTTTAGGTCGTAACAAATTGGTATCAGAGCAGCCAAGTTTTCATTGGTCTCAATGGTGTAAGAACGAGATGTCTATAGAGTCTCGTAATCGGTACGTAGACATTCGTATCTATCTTCGAGAGGCTATAGGATGTCTTTAGGAAACTTCCCTTATTTTATTCCTTATCATGAAAATTTCTTTCATACCTTGGTTTCTGAGTTGTGTTTCAATCTTTCTGTACAGATGGTGTTGAATAGGTCCCGCGAGGTCAGAGATTCAAAGCCTTCTCCTAGAGGGCGAGTCTCGAGTCATGGACGGATCGAGGGTGTTGAAGGGCCTAAAGTTTAGCCCCATCTAGGAGGAGTGCTATGGGACTTTCCCCTAAGCCTCGTAATGAGCAAGTTGGAGGTGTGGGTTTTACTCCAGTCCCTCAGAGTTTATCTTCCCCAGTTTTGAAGGGGTTGGTGGTGAATTTGCTAACTTTCTAAGAGGGTTCTTATTTGGTTATGCTGGTGTTCCTCCAGGTTTAAGTCTGGATCTACCTATTACACCTGCTTCTATTTTGGGTACTCCTCAGACACCGAGTCCTATTCTTATTTTAGCACCACATCCGAACATGGTGTTCTGAGATTAGGATTTTAGCCTTTGTCTATGTTACTTCTTCAGATGGGATCTCATCCTGTTAGAGTTACTATGCCTCCCCTTTCTGTGAGTGATGTTAATTCTTTTGAGGATCAGAAGAGGTTTGAGAGTTTTACTCGTTTGGGTGCTCCTATATTCAGTGGTGTTGTAGACAAGGATACCTAATAGCTCCTGATTGATTGCTAATAGTATTTTCATATATTGGGATCGCTTGAGTCACATGGGGTTGCTTATACTACCTATCAGTTGAGAGATACTGCTAGAGATTGGTGAAGGTCATTGGTTAGTTGCAGACCTCTTGATTCTCCCAATATGACTTGGGATCAGTTTGTTGATGCATTTCTAGAGAGGTTTGTTCCTTACAGTTGATCACACTCAACTTACTGCATGAATTATGGGTAAGGCGGGTGTTTTCAAATATAATACCCCAACGTGAGTTGGGGTCAAATCCTTGAGGAATGACTTTGGTATTCAAATCATATGGGTGTTGAGAGTGTCTAAGTATATACCCACATTGTAAACGAGTGAAATGCATAAATTAAAATTTGGGGGGAATGGTTTGGAAGAGTTATTTTACCAAAATCTACTCAAAGTACCAATTAAAGGCAACAAATGTGGATTAGATTTCAATATGAGATAAGTTTTGGGATTATGTCTTTCTAGGGGCATGTAATGCATGGGTTCATGATAATAAAATGAAAATTCTAGTTAACGACTACATAGGTAGGCTAGGTTACGGGTTCTTGATGCTAGTTTTTCAATCAAACATCAAGATTATCACCCATGGACCCTTTCGGATACCTCTTGGATATGTCAAGAAAATCCACCCAATACCTCAATTGGGTGTCCCTGTGTCTAGGAAGATACCCAAGAACAAGCTAATTCTCATTCCACCCTTATTTCTAAGATAATGAAAAGGGAATAAACTATATCTAACTATTGTTCACTTATACCTTACAACCCATATTCCTCTTTCAAGGATGATATAGGATCCAATTTGGTAGGGTTTCAAATTGCTCCAAGTTCAATTCTAGTTGGGAAAGTACCAAAAAATGAAAGGAATTTTTCTTTATATGGGATTTAGGGTTGGCTTCATGAAATTACAAAACTTTACCTTGGAATAAAACTGCGGTTCCACAATCGCCCAAGCTTGATCGCGATTGCGGTGAGTCCTTTGCTATCACTGACTCTGACTAATCTTGACTACCTGTGATCGCGGTAACTAAGGGTTAGATCATGCTCTTACTTTTTCATGTTTTGCACTTCTCTTCCCTTTTTGATCCCTTTTTATCTCCCGTTACTTCTTTTCTTCTCATCACCTGTATATCTGCAAATTATGGGATTTAGCGAATTCAAATGACAAAGTTGTCTCATTCATACCGTTAAATCATATTAGTGTTCACACATTTGGACGTAAATGAGTGTTAAATTTACCACTCATCAACACCCCCAACTTAAAATTTGCTTGTCCTCAAGCAATACTACTTCTTACTCAATAAGACTATACAATTATAACCTCATTTATATGACCAAAAGAGGAAAAAACTTTGAATGGTTCAAGGCTTGTAATGTGGTTGCCAAAGAAAGGCTTGAAGGCTCAAAATGGGTAACTAAGGATACTATTCTATGAATGGGTATGCTATTTAGGCTAAAGTGGGCTCCTATGTTCACCAAGAAGGCTTAAGATCATTTTACCAACCAAGTATTATCACAATTATCCTTAAGAGACTAACAGGGCAAGTTCTAGATGGTACAAGTATGCATGAGAGTTAGACAATTACGCTCACCGCGCATGGCATTCAAACTTTTCAAGGAGGCTCGATTGCACTTCCTAGCAGTAACAAAATGGAGTATTTACCAATTTCTACAAGATAAAGACCAGAGTCACAAAAAGAGGTAAAGTATTGTTACAAAATTGTTCACTTCCATGACCTTGGTTTTTAATTTTTTTTATGGAGGTGGGTGTTTGCTTCGCATTTACACCATGCAAAATTTTCTATTGATGGAACCAAACCAAGCCGTAGTCTCACATTTTGGTTCCCAAGAGGACAAACCATATGGATACTAAAATTTGACCAGATGTGTAAGGGCGATCCCAAAACTCCGATGGTATGGGTACTCAGACTTCCCCTGCATCTATAGATCAAAACCCGATCACGATGATTTTACCTTAAGAATGTCATCACTCAATCTTTCATAGGGGAAGGATCATCCGATATCATAATAATCAAGATAAAATAAAAACTATAAATGAAACAAACAACTAATCCATGAAATGTGGGCACCATTAGAGTGCCCGAATATTCAAACCCAAAATAAAAATAAAAATAAAAATCATCCAAATCAAAATAAAAACATCCATAAATATCTCAATAATACAGACCAAATGAATGAATATGGATATGGGCACCCCGACTAAAAATCTTCCAGTGACCTCACTGAATAATAAATAAAGCATAAAGAGAGTAAAAGAGTGCTCCTTGTAACTGCATTTGGAGCTGCTATCTCACTCAAACTCAGCATCACTTCTCGCATCATCTAAACTAGACCACTCATCTTGTGCCTCATCATAACTATCATCCTTAGGAGAAGGAAGTTTGTCTCTGGGTTTTAGGAACTTCCAAAGGCCCTTCTCCTTCTTCCATATCTTGGTAAAGAATTTGTTCTCCTCTTCTCCCTCTTCTTCATATTCTCATGTGAGTCCCTGAGCTCCCTGTAAGAATGTACCAAAGATGAGTAGGCACTCTCAATCCTAGAAATAGTGTCCTCCTGCTTCTTCTAATCCTCCAGGTACTTCTCATAATCATACCAAGCAACATATGAATGACGGGTAGTGGAAGACTCTCCAGGCCCGTGGGCAACCCTGTTACAAGATTTTTATCACCTTCATCTCCTCAAAAGGACCTACTTTGGATGGCTTGTAGGAGTAAGTTTTCTCACCTATTGACTTGCCTAGTCGATCTTCCTCTTCTTGCTTTTACCAGATGCACTTTCCCCAAATCTTAAGAGGGGAATAGGGGTATTAAGATGCACTTGAGTGTCTTTGGGATACTTCTCAACCCCGGATCTCCTACACAACTCAATAATCAAAGAAGGAAATAATAGGAGTATACCACCATGGTTTTTAAAATGCCTCATGCCTAAAATCACAAGCTGACCAATATTCAAAGGAATGTTTTCTAGTACACAAGCAACTATCCGGGCTCGCACAAATGGAACAACAATCATGTGTGTGGATGGAGAAACCCGACTACAAATAATGTTCAACCATATCCTTTCCTCAGATGTGAAATTATTCACCAATATACCCCTCTTGGTGGCCGCCCAATGAACCTCCTTGCCAACACAAAACTTTTCAGCCATCTAACTCCCCAATTCACACCATTTTCCCTCGAATTAGCACATGTCCTCATCCATTAGCGCATATAAATCATTATTATGTTCGACCTCGAATTGAACATTCTTCTTTGGATCCGCAAAAATGGTTCAGACAAAGATATTATACTAAGGTTAACGTAGAATTCCCTTACCCAATGCTCGTTTGCCCGATAAGGATCCGGGGAAAACAAACTCCACTTGGTGGCTACTAAGAGGTTATGAAATTTCAGGATCTTCTTCGGCATTCTGTCCAAATAAATGCCTCTTTTAAGGAGAAATTTGGTTTTGGAGAGTTCGGCAAAGTGCTGATCATGGCATTCTAGGGCCATGAACCGAGTTTGATCATAATCTTTCATATTGAGCCTTGAAAACTTGAGAATCATACAATAGCATTAATTGTAAACATTTACATGTTAAACTACGCTATGTTATCAGTTTAAGCCAATGAGGTGGTGCCTTAGCAATTTTTGGGCAAGAAATGGACTTAGCAGATTTTTGGTCCAGGCTAAAAAATAGCCTTAGATGTCACGATCATAGGCCACTAATCCACGACTGTGGTAACGCGGTCGTGATTGTGATAATTGAGGCTATGTCGACCAAAATTTTCAAACATTTAATTTGTCCAATTTCAATGCCACATTGTGTTCCAAAGAAAAGACATACATTAAGAGCTAAGAATATGGTTCCTAGGTACTCGATCATGCCCTCAGAACATGGAAAAACTAATATTGAATTCGTTTGGGCATTTAATTGAGCACTTGTGTGCACACACTATTTCTAACAAATTTTAAACAAATTTGAGTACTCAGGGCTTCCCCAAATGTGTGCACACCAATTTCAACAACGGACCACAAGCATAATTAACCAAAGATTTAGCATGTCAAGCACAATTCTAGGCTTTTCCTACAACATGAGTTTTAAGGCCTACTTATACGCACAATGAGTAAATTTAAAAGCATATACTGGTTTAGCGACGCAGGGTGTGTGCTAAAACACTTTTGGAATATCCAAAATGCAGTCACAAAGGAAGTAAATTGAGAGAAATTTTAATAAGGAGTGTGGGGGAATTAACAATCGATAGGTCATATAACACAGTCCTGACTATGATCGCCATCTAAGTTTTGTGATCGTGATGGCACGAATGCCGCGATTGCGGTAACTGAGGCTATTTTTTGTCCTCTATTTTCCGCTGTTCAGTCCACTAAATAAAATTTTCACACTTCTCCCTATTCAACCTCATTCAAAAACCTCATCGTACCAAAATTTCATGGATTAATCACAAAAAAATAAAATCTACTCTACTAACTCAATAACAAATGATTCGGGCCACTTTCGTGGCATTGGTGGGTTGCCTCCCGCCTAGCACCTAATTTATCTTCGTGGAACGACATTTTTCAACTTTCAAGGTGGATTCTCAAGGGACCCATCATCCATTTACTTATCCACCATATCAATTATAGACACCACTTGTAGTTCCATGGGTTATTTCTTGGTCTTACATACCTGAAAGGACACTTCATCATTTTGGATATAAAATTTTATTTCTCCTAACTCCATATCAACAATAACTCTTCCGATTGCAAGACAAGGTCGGCCAAGGATAATAGGTATATCTTGGTCGATGTTATAATCAAGCACAATAATATCCGCGGGAAGAACAAAGTGATCCACCTTCACGAAAACATCAAACAAAATTCCAACCCATATTTCGATAGATCGGTCCACCATTAAAAGCCTCATTATTGTTGGTGTAGAGGTTCCCAGACCAAGTTTTTGATAGATTCCATAGGGAATGAGACTAATGCCTACACCAAGGTCACACAAAGCTTTTTCAAACTTGTGTATCCCTACGGTGCAAGGGATTTTAAAAGCCCTGAGATCCTTAATGAGTAACTTCAATGGTTTCACCATCAACAAGATGATTTTTTGACATAAACTTCTTCATAAGCTTAGCATATCCCAGAATCTCTTGAATGACCTAACAATGGGATATTAATTGAAAGATTGCTAAGCTTAGCAAAGAACGTCTTGAAATTGGC
Organism: Capsicum annuum; assembly: GCF_002878395.1. NCBI lineage: Eukaryota > Viridiplantae > Streptophyta > Magnoliopsida > Solanales > Solanaceae > Capsicum > Capsicum annuum. The sequence goes on along the minus strand of NC_061114.1, from coordinate 178,402,798 downwards.
ATTGTCCTTCATCTTTTTGAGCCTTTGAGGAAATGGAGGGGGAACCTTTATGGTGGGCAATAAATCACTTTCCAATTTATTATTCTCAACTACCTTAGGATCTCCCTCTTCATCAACCATTTCTTCAATTATTATTGGTTCTTTTTCATCCCCATCTTGATACTTTAGAGCCTCCTCATTTGAATAAACCACATGCTTTTTCTTTATATTTGTTTGTTCAGCCTGGCCTCTTTTTCAACTTTCACCACATGATCACCAAGGATTTTTCCACTCCTAGTGACAATTTCCAATACTTGAGTATCATTTTTTGGATTCACAACGGTATCACTGAGAAGACCCCTATTTTGTCTAGCATTAAGTTGAGTAAAGATTTGGCCAATTTGAGTCTCCAGTTATTTGATTGAGGTAGAGTGCGATACAATTTTTTGGTTTATTTGAGAAAAGTTGCCTTTCAATTCTTGGACCATCTTGTTCATTCCCTCTAATCTCATCAAGATCCTTGCTAACACATCCTCGGTCTTGAATTTTTTGGGATCAACAAAATTGGACTCTTTTCGTTTTACTTAATTATGGGGGGCATATATTTATCATACTCTCTTTCCTTGTCCCTCCAATCATAATCTCTATACCTATCAAGCCATTCCCATTCTCATTCACAATTGGTCTAACCTTAGTTCCCATCTTTTCTTTGAGAGGCCAGACGGGAACCCACTGGATATTTAGCCAAATATATAATTTCTTCGTTAAGACTCTTGACCTCTTCTTTGTCATACCCCTTGGATTCCACGATAATCACCATTTTTGTGGGTCCACCCATCACATGCTTTGTTAGGAGCTCTAATTGTATTATTATTTTGCCATATTTTTTGCCAGCTCTTCATCTCTCTTCCTTTGCTCTTTATCAACATAGAAGGTGGTAGGGGACCCTTAATCTACCTTGGTGTCTTGGATATGCCACCTCCGATTTTGCTTTGTGAATTCCTCCAATAAGTTTGTAGCGATATTATAAGACAACTTCACAAGTGAACCCCCGACCGCATTAACCACCACAGTTTTATTTAGTTGATCCAAAGCCCTGTAAAAGATTTAGAGAAATATATTCTCTGGGACCTCGTGGTTGGGACATTGTATAAGCTTTCCATTAAATCTCTCCCACACTTCATATAGAGGCTCTCTATTCAATTGATGAAAGTTTATGATTTTGTCGCACAATTGCAACCTCTTTGATGGTGAGAAGTATCGATATAAGAAAGCAATGATAAGTTCTTCCCACGATATTATTGACCCAGTAAGAAGAGAGCGTAGTTAAATCACCACCTCACCCATTTGAGAAAACGGAAAGAGGAGAAACCATATAGATTTTTGTGAGAGGTGAGCAATATCGAAAGGGGCACACACTTCCACAAAGGTCTTTATGAGCTTGGCCCCCTAAAAGACCTTTTATTTAAAACATGTGCAATATAACACTCGTGAGGTGAAATACCTTAATCCCTTGATTAGGTGGGATATAGATAACACTTGCACTTTTAATGTCATGTAGTTGCTCCTCTTCATCAAGGGGACCATCGGTCCCGGCATTACTTGCATGATCACTCATTGTGTCGTGGACACTATTGAAATCACCTAAAAAGAAACAAAAACAATGACCAAAATAAATAACAGCCACTACGGGTAAATCCAAAGCTACTATCAACATCGATCTTCTCAGACTTAGATCATCAATTTTAAAATTGATTCATAACCAGGGTTATTTATAGGTCATCTTAGGTGAGTTTCAGAATTTTTGGACATCATTTGAGACTTGTTTGGATGACCCAAATAGTGAGCCAATATGATCAGGACACGTCGCGTTGGCCATGCATCGTCACCATCGACATGGCGCGTTAGTAATTGCGTCGACACCATCTTCAAAAAGCGTTGGCTGTAGCATTACTGGGAATGTTTTGTTTAATAAATTACAGGTTGTGGGGGTAATTAGGTCATTTTCCTCTTAATTTACCACACCCATAACAGAAATTAAGCTTCTAAAAGGACAAATTCACTCCTCTTTTCACAAATTCTCTCAAGAGAAAACCCTAGCTTCATCAAGTTCAAGTCTAAGTTTCAAGAAATCGCCAACAAACTCATATGAATTCAACAATCAAGGTATGTTAGATGTTAATCCTTAGGTCCCTTCCACCCTACGAGTCCAAGAACCTCTTTTAAATTCAAGTTATGAGTTTCACATGATTTATATTGAATTATGTCCATGTATGTGTTGTTATTTGAGTTTTAAGTTAAGAAAATATGAGTTTTATGTAAAATAAATCAATGGGTATGTTGGTTGATGTAAATCTCCTGTCAAACCCTTGAATTGTGAATTGATTGTTGTAGTCATGATGCATTAACATGGCCTTCACTCACATGTTCAAGGTTATGCCTCCTAAGTGTTTGACAAAATTTCTAAGTGAATGAACTTTGCATGGTGACCTATTTTTTATGCGTTTAAAGTTGTGATATGGTCCCATGGTCAATGCGATCAAGTCCTGGAGGTATTGAATACCCAAAATTAGCTGTTTACTTAGTCCCAGACGTATAGAATGGTCGTCGTAGTATCATGAGAAGTAGCATCCAGTCAGTTAATAGGATCAGTGTGAATCCAATCAAGCATAGCCCAGTCTAGTGATCAGTTCTAGTGTCGGTTCAATTGAGAGTAGGATTCAGCACCAACAAACCAAGTTCAATTGAGAGTAGGATTCCGCACCAACAAACCAAGGGACGGGGGCATTCCCACCAGGTTAGGGTGTGACCCTTAGTATCAATCCCTAAGTTATAGAACTACGTAGTCAGCGTAGATTGAGATATCTTTCTACCAGATAAGGGTTGACACATCTTGTATGAATTTTCCTGCCAGTGAGGTTGACAAAATGACTTCTTGCCAGTCAGGGTGAATCACAGCCAGTATTAGTACCCGTGGCATAGTACTAATACCCTTTAAACTGGGTTACAGGTTGGACCCAAAATCAGTTATAATCGGGGTATGTCAGTTAGATAATAACTCTCATAGTCTCAGTTTTAGTATTCAGCATTCAGTATTTAGTACAGAACTCAGTTCAGTTCTTCACGGTCATGACTTACAGTTATCAGTTATTTGGTTATCAAAAATTCAGTACTTCAGTTTCAGTCTAAACTTTAGTTATCAGTATTCAGTTACCAGAACTCAGTACTTTAGTTTTAGTCTAATTAAGCCAGACGATATATGTTTGGTATTGTACGTTCAGTACTTTCAGTAGTCCCAATTTTGCATATACTCTCATCTAGTTACTTCATGATATTTAGTTATTATTAATCATACACATGAACCCATGCATATTATCCAAACCTCACCTAGCGTACCAGTACATTCAAAGTACTGACGCATTCTTTATTTGCGCTATGAGGTCTTATATTATAGGTTCAAATGCTCGGGTTCCTGACCATACTTAGCCAGATCAGTCGATCAGCTGTCGCTGTATTCTATTAATTGCTTTTTTGTTTCGAAGTTTGAAATATTTTATTCATGTTCCTAAAAATCGTGCACTAAACCCAAAGTAAGATATGTCATCAAACCCCTTCTAAGAATCCTATGATAGCATATGATCTAGAATTGGAATCATAAAACCTGGAATTTACCTATAGTAGTAGAGTTAGGATAGTGTTATCTGAATTTGAGTGGATTATATAGTTCATGGGGATAGTTATATGAGAGGTGAATTGGTAGGCTTGAAACAGTGTATGAAAGAGTTTAAGTTTGTTAATTCAAAACATATATTGGGGATGTGATATTTGTAGGCTATGGTGAAAGTAGTGTGGTTATTAAGGATTTAGGTATATCCATGTTAAGTGCTACAATCTAAGTTTGAATATCTGAAGATTGGGAATTCTAAGTTAGTCAGTGTTAAGGTTGTTATATGAGGATTGTTGGGACCATAGAAAGCTAAGAGTTGTATCTCAGAAGAAAGTAGTAGCTACAAGTTTTACATTATCAGGCATAGTCATTTAGGGTAATTTTTCTAATTATGCATATTATTAAACCCTAGATTCTAGAGTAAAGTGGTGGCAATTCAGTTTAGAGATATTGATTAAGTGGTTCTCAGACTTAGAATGGTGGTTTTAAGCTAAAGAGGAGATGGTAGAACAAGTGACCAAATCAGGCTCTTAGATTCTAGTAGCAATTCTCATATACAGATGTACTATTCAGATCATATCTAGGATTCCCTGCTCTCTAACATTATTAAAACCTCTTAGAAAGAGCGTTAAAGAAATGCTCTTGCTGATTGTAGGTCATTTCAAGGGGTAATCTATTCCCATCCATGTAAACTATGAATTCAGCTCAGTTCGGACATCAGGCATCAGTTTCAAAATCTAGATATTCGGCCATGGTTCAGTTCATAAGTGTTCCGTGCATCATCTTAGTTTTCCTAGTATTTCATCCAAGTCAGTATCATTCAGGGGACGAACTATCCCAAGGGAGAGATGTAATACCCCTGAGATTTTCATGTACTAAATCTCTCATCTTTTCTTCACAAAACTAGATCCATCCGGAGGTAATGGTTACTCATAAGTTGAATCTCTCATTCCTAACTCAGCCTTATAACAATTCTTATGTCACTACATATGTTCAAGAAATCAGTTCAGTTTATGATAGCCAATTCATGTATCATATTTCAGACTCAGTTATCATCTCATGTTCTCATTCATGCATGTTCAGTAAATCATCTTAGATTCTTCAATATTCTCAACTTAAGGTAACAACTTTCCTTAGAATCTCTCTTTTCTATACTCAGTTTCAGCAGCATATCATTCTCATGTCATTCATGAATTCACAAATCAGTTCAGCCAGTCACCATGTGTCAGACTCAGTCATGTAGTCACGTTTCAGTTATGCGTATTTAGTATGTACTCTCAGTACCTCAGTGCCTCTTAGTTTACTCATTCTCATTCAAGGACGAATGTTCTCAAGGGGAGATATTGTAAGACCCCATGAAAATCCTAGTCCATTTCAGTCATATTACATGTCATGAGGGTCCAATACTTTGAAAATTTAGCTAAGTGTTAAGACTTAGTCTTAATTTTGGCCTCGATATTTCAATGGTCTCATTTTTTATCTTTCCGACCTTAGATTGTCAATTTTTAAATTGATTCATAATTAGGGTGTAATGACCCGGGAGTACACCCTAGTTGTCACATGGTGCTTACAGCTCTGAAAAACTACAAGCTAACCCATGAGCTGGTACCTGCTGCGATCACTGAATAAAACTGAAATCAAAAGATTTATTTTGCCGAATTAAACTAAAATTGACATAAGGTTTAACTCATAATTCTGATGATCTCTATAAAACAACACTAATAATAACAACTTAAAGCTGACTAACTGTCTGTACTAGTCTGAAAGCCTCTAACTGAATAACTGAGGAGTTGATGGGACAAGCCCCCAACTAAATCCGACTATATACTAAAACTAAAATAACATAACTAGTCCTCGAAACATGAGGACTCACCATTACTGCTGCTACCAGTGCGTTAGGATAACTAGGTACGGTCAGGAATCTGAGCGTCTGAACCTATGATATAAACATCATAGCATAAAAAATGGATATGCAATAAGTACTTTGAATGTACTGGTATTCTAAATAAGTTTAGGCTAATATGCATGGTTTTATGTGCATGTGTATTAACTGACTGAATGTAGAGCTTGAAGTGCTGAGTAAAAATGCATGAAATCTGTAAAGAATGAGAATGCATGACCAAGCATAAAATCATGTTCTGAATATAGTCTGAAAACTAGAATATTGAGTACTGATAAATGAGTAACTGATATCTGTATGCTATGGTCAAGCAAAACTGAAACTGAATAACTAAGTTAAATACTGGACTGAGATTGTGGAAGCTATCATGTAACCGACATAAACCATGTAAACTATCATGGAGTCCAACGTCTGACCCACGTTGAGGAGGGTTGTTCTATCCTTGCCATCAGAATAGAACCTGAACTATAGTGATCACTAAACTGAGCCCATATTGGGCAAAGGGAAACACTCTCTGGCGAGACCCTTAGACCTATGGTGGTACATAGTTTCTGGGGAAGTAGGATTCGCTGAACCCACACTTCCCACTCGGTGCTAAATCCTACTCCCAACTAAAAGACACTAAATTACTAACTGGTGTATGCACTGATAACTGATAAGCTCAGGTCATGGTATGTTAAAAATGATAATGCATACAGATTCTGGGGTTATTATTAACCTTAAATTGATTATGATGACTAATTGGGTGAAAAGACTCATGGTTTATCTGAAAACAATCTGAAAATACTAAACTATGTAAACAACTAAATGTTGGGTATTTATAACCCCCAGAACTCAATAGCATTAATAGAAATATCATACTAAAACTTTGAGGATATGACATGTAAGCATTTATTCAAAACTGATTCTTGTAGGCATTTCATCAAACACTTGCAATGCATGGTCTGAGCTAAGCATAGGATTAGTTTAAACTTGTAGTAATATCATGGTTTTAATAATAAAATTACCAATTAAGGCTTAAATCAATTAACAACACTATTCAAACATGTGGGGTTTGATAATAACAACAATTACGTTTAAACATGGTATAAAATCGAAATTCATGGGAATTCATGGTTAAAAATCATAATAATCATGTAAAATCATAAATTTGAATTTGAAATTGGGTTCTTGGACTCCATGGGTGAAAATGACCCATGGATAAACATCTAACATAACTTAACGCCTTGATTTTCAAAGAGAATTAACTTTTCTTGAACGTTCTTGGATTGGAAATTATAATTTCTTGGTTTTCTTGAAGAAGGGCTTGAATATTATTCTTGGGAGATGATCTTGAGAGGAAACCCTAATTTTTTTGCTTGAGAGTATAAAGGATTATGAGTGATAATAAACTGATATTTTATCACTTAATAGGATTTAATACGTGATTTAAGTCGTGGGAGGTGAGGAAAAAGACCAAAATACCCCTCTGAATGGGAATTGCTGAATTTCATGGGTTACGACTTGGACTGATAAGTTGTCACTTAGGTAACGGCCCATCACCCCAGGTTATCACTTAGAAGCTGGAATTGATGATTTTCTGCCTAAGGCTGACGACTTGGGCTGATAAGTCGTCACATATGTGACGGCCCCGTCAGCTCAGGATGTTACTTAGTTGACAGACTGAGATGCTGGAGTAAAATGGGCATGAGTTCTCACTCCAATAACGAATTAAGGTGAAACCAAATGTGTTGGAAACAAGATTCAAAGATCTTTTATTTTATATATAGTAGTCCATGTAACACATTATTTACAAGGAGTAATGGTCGTTGAAAGTTGACCCAAGATGAAATGTTCGATAAAACTTAATCAATAGAAGTGTTAACAACTCGTCTTTGAGTTTGGAGATTTTTATGACCTCGAATGATATAAAAGATTTTCACACTATAGTATTGATCATAACGCATATACAGACATAATTTCATTAGGTTTGGGTATGTATACATAGGAACAAAGGTTTGAATTCTAGCCCAAAAACGCGGGGTGTTACAATGGGTTATCTATAGGTCATCTCGGGTGAGTTTTGGAATTTTTGGACATCAGTTGAGACTTGTTTGGATGGACAAAATAGTGAGCTAACCCGATTAGGATGCATCACATTGGCCATCGTGTCATTACCATCGACGCAGTGCATCGACACCATCGATGTGACGCATCGGCTGTAACATTACTGGGCATGTTTTGTTTAATAAATTATGGGTTTTGGGGGTAATTAGGTCATTTTTCTCTTACTTTACCACACCCATAACACAAAATTAAGCTTCCAAAAGAACAAATTCACTCCTCTTTTCACAAATTCTCTCAAGAGAAAAACCCTAGCTTCATCAAGTTTAAGTCTAAATTTCAAGAAATCCCTAATTAACTCATATGAATTCAACAATTAAGGTATGTTAGATGTTCATCCTTAGGTACCTTCCACCTTTCGAGTCCAAGAACCTCTTTTAAATTCAAGTTCTGAGTTTCACATGATTTATATTGAATTATGTCCATGTATGTGTTGTTATTTAAGTTTCAAGTTAAAAAAATATGAGTTTCAGGTAAAATAAAAATGGGCATGTTGGTTGATGTAGATCTTATGTCAAACCCTTGAATTGTGAATTGATTGTTGTAGTCATGATGCATTAACATGTTGTTCATTCCCATGTACAAGGTTATGCCTTCTAAGTATTTGACAAAATGTCTAAGTGAAGGAACTTTGCATGGTGATCTATTTGTTATGCTTTTAAAGTTGTGATATGGTCCTATGGTCAATGCTATAAAGTCTTAGGGGTATTGAATACCCGAAATTAGCTGTTTACTTAACCCCAATCATTATAGAATGGTCCCCATAGTATCACAAAAAGTAGCATTCAGTCAGTTAATAGGATCAGTGTGAATCCAATCAAGCTTAGCCCAGTCTAGTGATCAGTTCTAGTGTTGGTTTAGTTGGGAGTAGGATTCAGCACTGAGCGAACCCAGGAACGGGGGAATTCCTGCTAGGTTAGAGTGTGACCCTTAGTAGAATTCCCTGAGTTACAAAACTACATAGCCAACGTAGGTTAGATATCTTCCTGCTACATAAGGGTTGACACATCTCGTATGAGTTTTCCTGCTAGTGAGGGTTGACAAAATGACTTCCTACTAGTTAGGGTGACTCACAGCCAGTATTAGTACCTGTGGCATGGTACTAAAACCCTTTCAATTGGGGTTATAGGCTGGGCCCCAAATCACTACATAATTAGGGTATGTCGGTTAGATGATAACTCCCACAGTCTCAGTTTCAGTATTCAGTATTCACTATAGAATTCTATTTAGTTCTACACGATCATGACTTACAATTATCAGTTATTTAGTTATCAAAAATTCAGTAATTTAGTTTCAGTCTAAACTTTAGTTATTATAATTCAATTACCAGAACTCAGTACTTTAGTTTTAGTCTAATTTAGGCAGACGATATATGCTTGGTATCGTACGTTCAGTACTTTCAGTAGTCCCAGTCTTGCATATACTCTCATCCAGTTACTTCATGATATTTAGTTATTATTACTCATGAAAACGAACCCATGCATATTATCTTAACCTCACCTAGTGTCCCAGTATATTCAAAGTATTGGGGCATACTCTCTTTGCACTATGATGTCTCATATCATAGGTTCGGATGCTCGTGTTCCTGACCATACTTAGCCAGATCATTCGATTAGCCACAGCTGTAGTAGTGAGTCCTCATCCATCAAGTACGTGATATTTATTTAGTCATTGCATTACTTTCAGTATTTCAGTCATTTTCAAATAGTAGTTGGAGTTAGTTGGGGCCTGTCCCACCAACTCTTTTATTTCAAATGTTTAGAGGCTTTCAGATACTTTCAGTTAGCAGTTATTCCACAGATGTACTCAGTATTTTTTTTTAGTATTATGGACCTTATGGCATTTTTAGCATCACTTCCGCACATGTTTTATGATATTTATTCAATATTCGCAGCAGGTACTAGATATGGGTTAGCTTGTGGTCCTTCGGGGTCGTAAGCACCGTGTGATGCCCAGGGTGTATTCCCAGATCATTACACCCTATCTTTTAAAAGTTATATTGTTACATCTTTGAAGTATTTTCGTTCTTATTTTGATCACCTGCAATCTCTAGCTATTTCATTTTCTTTAACTAATTGTGTGAATAGTCTCAATGAGGTAATTCTGAAAGAGGTTTAACATAACTTTTGTGTCTTGTTATTGAATTTTGTCTTCATGAAAATTCAAAGATATTAGTACCACTTCTTAGTTATATTTTTCCAGTAAGCTACATGGATAAATAAGTTTTTTCTTTTTTTTTGTTTGTTTAAATTCTCTAATGTTCACGTTTATTAAGGAGAAATATGGTTCGCAGTAGCATGTGTTTGTCAATTTCCAGTTAGGGATAAAGATGTGAAAAGAATGAATTAATCTCTAATAATCCTGCCTATGTTTCGGACTTAGTTTTCTGCTATTTTGGTTCTTCTAAGTGGCACAAACATGTAGATATGTTACTCGTCTGTCTATGTTGATTAAGCTATTTGGAGTGATTGAACTTACGTGATATTTTTAGAAGTCCTGCTAGTATGAATTTAGGTACTTCACGAAAAAATTAAGTTTACTTAGGGAACCAACATGGAAGCTTCCTGGATATACAGGTTACCATTTCCTTTATCTTGCTTTCTTCGTGTATTTTCTTTAGTAGATTTTGACTTGACTTCCTTAAAGGTTTAACTATGGTTCCTGTATTGTCTTTATTACTCAAGTACATTATAAAAATATCAAATTTTAGTTATACTAATCCTTATCCCTTTTCCTTGTCGTCTCATGGCTTAACTAAATTTCTGTCCAAATTAGAGAAGTGAGCAAATTGTATTACTTATATGCGTCTAGCAGTCGAGCTCCTCTTTCCCTTTTTAATTCTATTATTGTTATTTGAAATTGGAGTTTTGTATGTTCTTGTTTGAATTAACCTTTAAATATTGTAGAAAATCTTATTTTCTTAGATTCTATACTTAGCATAATTACTAGGTTTCAGTATAGAATTTATATCATTAAAAGTTTTAGATGTGGTAGGTTAAACATACCTTTTAGTATAAATGGCCGGATTTGTTAGAATCCCTCAAAGCTTCTTTAATGTGGAATAATAATCTACCTTAGGATCAAGTTAGTTGACAAAATTGAAGGAAAGGTGTCATTTAAGTCTTGAATGAAGGATTGGTGACATTGACCAACTTAAAGGGAAAAACATAATTAGAAAAGTTGATTAAGTTAACTGTACACTTCATTAATATTTTTAAAACTTTCTAATCTTTTTCAAAATACAAATAAACCCACACCCACAAAACTCCCCTCTCTCTACAAATCAATCGTCTCTTCTCTTTTTCTCTCGATAGTTTCTCTCTCTAACTTCTCCCAACCTACAACTTTCCAAATTTCTTCCTTCAATCTTCTGTAACTTCAACCTTCGGCAACAAATAGTTTTGAGTTCTTGCCTATTCCTTTTTTACTTTCAACCGTTGTCAATGTGACAACATTCTCTGGCGACAACAACTTCGAGTTCTTCATCGTTTCTTTTTATTTTCACATGTAAAAAATAAGGGCTTTTTAGTTATGAAGAAAATGATGAACTTGAGTTAACTTCTCTTCTAGTATGAGTTAACAATCTAAATATTTGTTTCTAAAATTTACAATGGGGACTCAAGAATACCCTAATTTGTGGTATTTTTTTTCTTCTCTTTTTTGGAGTGAACTATAATTTTTTATTGTTACTGTAGTTCTTGATGTCGAACATTGTTGTAAAAATAGCAAGAGTTGAATTTTAATGTTTTTTCAGAGACATTTTTATGATCAAATTTGACAAGCAATTGTTGTTTTGTTGGTGTTTGTTAGGTTTTTGATGTTTTTGGTTATTTATGTTTGTACAATATTGATGTTGTTGGTAAATATTGATGTACTTAGTTGTTGTTACTTAGGTGATTTTAGTAAGTAAAATTATAATTTTTAGTTGAATTTCTTATCTTGGTGTATTTACTACTGCTGTTTTGTAACTCCCCAAAATCTGGTTCCTGGGATCTACACGGTGCTCCACACTACAAGTAGTCCTGAGCTAACCCTGACTGTCTTTTCTAGATCTGAAACTCAAAATAGGGAAATATAGATGAAAAATCATAATATATATGCGGAAAGTTGTTTGAATCTTCTAAGTATATCTGAATCATACTAAATCTCAAAAGTCTGATAAAACAAATGCTGAAAATCTGAATACTAACTCAAAGGTCTAAATTTGAATCTAGAGAGGCACTGGGACAGGCCCCAGCTGACTTGACTATTTGAAATGAGTAAAGACATATCTATTAGTAACTTGGAAATCTGAATAACTAAGCCCTCGAACTATGAGGACTTACCAACTGTAGAGATGTAGATAAGATGCTCGAAGATCAATCACGCTGCTGAGACTGAGTACCTGAACCTATATAATGAGATAATGTAACGCATAGACATATATGTGGATCAATACTTTGATGATGTACTGAGTATATGAGGGTGTATGCAATAAATAAATAATATCATCACAGTTTATAAAACTATGCATGCTAAATGTAAATGACTCACGTAAGCTTGAGTAATCTGAAATCTGAAAGTAAAGCATGAATAATAAAACACGTAATCTAAATCTTGTGAGTCATCATACTTAGTTTTAAAATCTGTAGTTCTGTTCTATTTCTCAAATCACATAGGCTAAGTGAAGTTTGAAAGCTTATTCTGTGTATCTAAAGGCTTCAAATCAAATAAAACTGTTTAAGAATAGGGGACATCTTTTAGGAAGTTCTTCTAACCAACATGTACACCATGTGAGCATCCATGTCATCCCACGACTATCCCCCATAAGTTTAGGGTTGTTCTACCCTTGCCATCAGAATGGAACAATCTAATCTGTGTGATCACAATCTGAGTCATCCACGTAGAAGTGGAAATAATCTGATAATCTATACCTACGGTGGCACATAGTTTCAGGGTATGAAACCGTAGTAACTTACCCATCTCGGTGCTAAATACTACTCCAATCTCATGCTCAAAATTTTAAAAAATCCACTTTAAAATTTACACAAAGATTTACAGAAAGCCAACTATGCTTTGCTTTTCTTTAAATCTCAAGTTTTCTGAAATAAAGTGAACTCTTTATCTGAAATCTGAAAATAATCTAGTCATGGGGTGCTTATAGCACAAACAATCTTGAAACAACAATCTTTAAATGGGGTCTATTGACCCAAGCATCAATTTCATGTTAAAATATCCAAAAATTCATACTTAGTAATGTAAACATTCATAAATAATCTTTAAATCTGGAAATTTCTGCACAAGGCATAGAAATATGAATAAAGTCATGTAATTCAACTTCTAAATCATGGAAAATCTCAAGATCTTGCAAATAATGATAATGAGTATAAACCCTAACTTGAATCTAATGGAAAATCATATCAATTGCAGTAAACTTGCATTTAAAATAAAGTTTTGGGCACAAGGCTGAAAGATTTATCCTTGTTCAAACCCCACATACCTTAATTTGATGATCTAGGTGCTAGAACTTAAATCTTGGATCTCCATTGATGTTTTGGAGATGGATCCTTGGAGTTCTTGAATTGGGGATTCTTAATCTTGAATTGTCTTAGAGGACTAATGGAGGAATTCTGAGTTTCTTGGGGAGGAAGTATGATAAACTAGGGTTTTTCTTTGAGGACAAAGATGAATAAAGCATGAAGTTCTTTGAAATTTGATAAATCTTCTATATTTAGACGAATTGGGGGTTGGGTAATTTACCAAAATGCCCCTATATCTCTTAAACGGAATTGAAAAATGTACATTTTTCCTGATCTGGGTAGCCATCACGACGCGCCATAATCGTGGTGGTTCACTAGATAAAGGACGAGTGGGAATTGAGTTCCCTCCGTGACGCACCACTATCGCGGAGCCCCTAAGTTTGCCAGTTCGACCACTGGTGCAATGCGCCAGTATCGCAGAGTGACATTGGAAATTGCCAAACGGGAAATTGGGTCTCTCCGCGATGCACCAAAATTGTGGAGTCTCACTCGAAATTGACAATTATTATTTTACATATCTCCGTGACGCGCTAAGGACCCAAATCACGGTAATTTACGACTGAAACTTAAAATAGTCATAACTTCTTACCCGGTTATCGGATTTAGGCAAATCTTATATCGTTGGAAAGCTAATTAGATTTTCTATGTCATGGAAAGTCCAAATCTAAAGAATTTTATACGAAATAACCATCACTCATTCTAGAAGCTACTCCTTATTATTTTCAGGATGAGTTTAAGCTAGAAAAAGTTACGGGGTATTACATATTTTTTCAATAATGGATAAAACATGTAACGTGAATCCAACAGATGAGTAATTTGTTGCAATATATGACTCATCTATTGCAATAGATGTGTCATATATTGCAACAACACGTGGGTAATCTGTTGCAATAGATTACTTATCTATTGGGTTCGTATTATAAATAGGTGAATTATCTATTGCAACAGATTACTCACTTGTTGTAACAAATGACTCATATGTTGAATTTATGTTACAGGTTCTATCCACTAAAGCAGTAGCAGATACACCAAATAATAAATTCAACAAAAATCACAATTTTACTTATAAAATCACCATTGAAAAAATGTCCAAGTGGCATACGAACAAAGTTTAACCTAAAAAATTTTAAACATTTCAATAGGGGCACAACGAATAAGTGAAACACATGAAAAAATTCATGAAATAGGTTAAGAAGACAATTATAGTATACCATACATGAAATGCAAAAGGATCAAGGGGACAAACATTTGAATTCTCCTCAAAATGTTTAAGTTCCGTAGTATTTTAATTGCTTTCTAATAGATGACCCATCTGCTACAATAAGTTTTCTAGTTGTTTGATAATTTTCAACAAATGAATTATCTGTTGCAATATATTAGTCATCTGTTGATTCAACTTAAGCAATTATTAGTAATAACTAAATTGATTTAACTAAAATTAAAGACAAGTCTTTAAGAAAATGGGACAAACATTTGAGTTCACCTAAAAATATTTGAGTTCCCTGGAATTTTAATTATTTTTCAATAGATGACCTTTTTGTTGCAATAAGTTAGTCATCTGTTGCAACAGATGTTTATAATAGGTTAATCATTTGTTGATTTAAATTAAGCAATTATTAATAATAATTAAATTAATTTAATTAAAATTTAAGACAAGTCTTTAACATAAGACCTTATAAAAGGGGACAAAAATTTAAGTTCTTCTAAAAATATTTGAGCTTTAGTATTTTAAATTGCTTTTCAACATATATCCTGTCTATTTGATAATTTTCAACAGATGAGTCATATGTTACAACAGCTTAGTCATCTGTCGCAACTGATGTCTATTTTTGTTTGATAATTTTCAATAGATGAGTCAGTTATTGTAACAGGTTAGTCATCTGTTGCAACTGATGTCTATGTCTTTTTGGTTATTTTAAACAGATGTATTTATGTGTTTGGTCATTTTCAATAGATTACTCATCTGTTGCAATATGTTAGTCATCTATTAATTTAAATTAAGCCATTATTAGTAATAACTAAATTGATTAAACTAGAATTAAGTATGAATTAATAAGTTCAGTTACAATTTCAATTAATCTCATGGTAATTATACGATCAACTAAGTGTGTCCGTCCTAAGTAGAGTAATCAATTGACCAATTTTATTTGAAATGATTCAAAATAA
Source organism: Capsicum annuum (assembly GCF_002878395.1). Lineage (NCBI taxonomy): Eukaryota > Viridiplantae > Streptophyta > Magnoliopsida > Solanales > Solanaceae > Capsicum > Capsicum annuum. Next base: position 178,387,464 of record NC_061114.1, on the reverse strand, counting down.
GCCATCATTAGAAATAACTATGTTGATTTAACTAAAATTAAAGATGAATTAGTAAGTTCAATTACTATTTCAATTAATCTCATAGTAATTACATGAACAACTAAGTGTTTGGCTCTGAGTAGAATGATCAATTGACCAATTTTATTTGAAATGATTCAAATTAAGCAATTATTAGTAATAACTATTGATTTAATTAAAATTAAAATGAATTGATGAATTCACTTACAATTTCAATTAATCTCATAGTATTACATGATTAACTAAGTGTATTCGTCCTGAGTAGAGTGATCAATTGACCAATTTTATTTGAATAGATTCAAATTAAGTCATTATTAATAATAATTAAATTGATTTAAGTAAAATTAAAGATGAACTTGAAATTTCAATTAATCTCATAGTAATTACACGATCAACTAAGTGTATTCATCATGAATAGAGTGATCAATTGACCAATTTTATTTGAAATGAATCAAATTAAGTCATTATTCATAATAACTAAATTGATATAACAAAAATTAAAGATGAATTGAGAAGTTCACTTACAATTTCAATTAATATCATAGTAATTACATGATCAACTAAGTGTATTCATCTCGAGGAGAGTATTCAATTGACCAATTTAATTTGAAGCAATTCAAATTAAGCCATTATTAGTAACAACTAAATTGATAAGTTGTTGGTCTTGATAAAAATGGTGTATTGATAAATGATGATTTGTTATAATTTCTATTGAATAAATCTTGCTACTGATTTGTTTTTCCAATAGATGAATAATCTGTTGCAACAGATGAATAATTTGTGACAACGGATGAACCATATATTATAACAGATGGGCCATCTATTACAACAGATGAACCATATGTTGCAAAAATGAATTAATTATTCCAACAGATGAGTCATATGTTGCAACAGAAGGGTTATCTGTTGCAACTGATGGACCATATGTTGCAACAGATGATCATATATTGGAAGAACTTAAGGGTCATGACTTTTCGATCATTTAATTAAAACAACGATTTGTAAATAACTAATATAAAAAAATATGATAGACACAATTTTGTAGTTATTTAATTTAAATAACTAATATATTAAAAGGGTGAAAAGTTATGACTTTTCAGTTTTTTTGTATTTAAATCTATCTTTTTAATTTAAATAATTAAAAAGCCACCAAGTTTAATTTAACTAAGAGATATAATTATTAAAAAGGAGGTGAACGGTCATGATTTTTGTCTAACACAATACACTACTCAGTCATTCAATCTTTTATAAATAGGTTTCCTCATCTCTATCTCTTCATCTTGTCTTGCATAAAAACGTTATTAAGTCTTCAACCACTTCTCTTTCAAAAATAAATTTCTTGTTCGTACGTTGAGGTATGTTTTATTTTCTTGATCTAACATGAAAATTGTTAACATGCATCTATTTTCTAGTTAAGTTTCACATTTTTTTTTGTTAAACTGCAGTTGGTAGCCTATGTAGTTTAGTGTTTTACGTTATTTACTCATGCATGTTCTACATATGGATGATCTGATTTGGTACATGGTGATTTTGCTTGACACCGTGCAGGAATCTGAAAGGCTGGTTCATAAACTCCAATGAGAGTTGGGCACCACGAGAGCAATGCTGCTTTGTGAGATTTGAAGGCTAAAGGGTTTGCTGCCCAATGGATTCCCAATTGACAATAATAATAATAATAATAATAATAATAATAATAATAATAATAATAATAATAATAATAATAATAATAATAATGATAATTAGGTTATGTATTTTTTTTATCATATGCAATTTATTTTATTGGATTTACCTAATGTTATAAATGTTTTGTATGTGATGAATAAGAAAATCTATAGTTGATTGGCTGAGTTTATTCATATATTTTTTTCATTCAGCCTATTTATTTTAAGATGTTGAGAGGTGTAGGTTTTTGAGCTTTCAAGAGCAGAAAGAATCAATTACAAGAAAGAAAGTGTTTGGTTGAGAGCAAAGTCATAGACTAAAATTAAATAACAACATAAGATTAGTTACAATTAGAACAAAGTTAAAGATAGATTGATAACAGATGACCCATCTGTTGCAACAGATGGCTAATCTATTGGAAATGACCAAGTATATAAAGACATCTATTGCAACAGATTGATCCTCTATCGCAAAAAAATAGTATTATGTTGAAAATGACCAAACAGATAAAGACATTCGTTGCAACAGATTAGTCATCTATTTCAACAGATTAGTAATCTGTTGGAAATGATCAAATAGATAAAGTCGTATGTTGCAATAGATTGGTCATCTATTGCAACAGATTGGTCATCTATTAGAAATGACCAAACAGAAAAAGACATTTGTTACAATAGATGACCAATCTTTTACAACATATGAGTATATTTGTTTGATAATTTTCAACAGATGACTCATCTATTGTAACAAGTTAAATTTGTTGCAATAGGTTATACACTTAAATGATCATGTAATTACTATGAGATTAATTGAAGTTGTAATTATTAAATCAATTTAGCTATTATTAATAATGACTTAATTTGAATCATTTCAAATAAAATTAGAAAATTGATCACTCTACTTAGGACTTACACACTAAGACGGTCATGTAATTAATATGAGAATAATTGAAATTGTAATTGGACTTATCAATTCAACTTTAATTTTAGTTAAATCAATGTAGCAATTACTAATAATGTCTTAATTTTGAATCATTTCAAATAAAATTGGTCAATTGACACTCTACTCAAGACGAATGCACTTAGATGATCATGTAATTACTACGAGATTAATTAAAATTATAATTAAACTTGTCAATTCATCTTTAATTTTAGTTAAATCAATTTAGTTATTCCTAATAATTGCTTAATATTTATTATTTCAAATAAAATTCGTCAATTGATCATTATACTCACGATGAATACACTTAGTTGATCATTAATTATGATAAAATTAATTGAAATTGTAAGTGAACTTATCAATTCATATTTAATTTAGTTAAAATCAATTTATTTATACCTAATAATGACTTAAATTGAATCATTTCAAATAAAATTAGTCAATCAATCACTGTCCTCGAGACGAATACACTTAGTTGATCATGTAATTACTATGATATTAATTAAAATTGTTAGTGAACTTATCAATTCATCTTTAATTTTTGTTATATCAATTTAGTTATTACGAATACTGGCTTAATTTTATCCATTTCAAATAAAATTGGTCAATTGATCACTCCATTCATAACGAATACACTTAGTTGATCATTTAATTACTATAAGATTAATTGAAATTGTAAGTGTATCTTTAATTTTAGTTAAATCAATTTAGTTATTACTAATAATTAATTAATTTGAATTATTTTAAATAAAATTGGTCAATTGATCACTCTACTCGGGACGAATCTACTTAGGATGAACACACTTAGTTGATTGTGTAATTACCATAAGATTAATTGAAACTGTAATTGAACTTATTAATTCATGTTTAATTTTAGTTAAATCAATTTAGTTACTACTAATAATGGCTTAATATAAATCAATAGATTACTAACATGTTACAACAGATGAGTAGTCTATTGAAAATGACCAAACAGATAAAGATATCTGGTGGAAATGACTAAACAAATAAATATATTTGTTGAAAATGACCAAATAAATATAGACATCTGTTGCAACAGATGACTAACCTGCTGCATTAAATGACTCGTCTATTGAAAATTATCAAATAAATATAGACATTTGTTGCAGCAGATGACTAAGTTGTTACAACATATGACTCATCTGTTAAAAATTATCAAACAGATAAGATATATGTTGGAAATCAATTTAAAACATGAAAGCTCAAATATTTTTAGGAGAACTCAAACGGTTGTCCCTTTGTCTAAGGTCTTGTCTTTAATTTTAGTTAAATCAATTTAGTTATTACTAATAACTGCTTAATTTGAATCATTTCAACTAAAATTGGTCAATTGATCATTCTATTTAGGACGAATACACTTAGTTGATCATGTAATTACAATGAAATTAATTGAAATTGTAGTGGACTTATCAATTCATCTTTAATTTAGTTAAAATCAATTTAGTTGTTACTAATAATGGCTTAATTTGAATCATTTCAAATAAAATTGGTCAATTGATCACTCTCCTCGAGACGAATACACTTAGTTGATCATATAATTACTATGAGATTAATTAAAATTATAAGTGAACTTATGAATTCATCTTTAATTTAGTTATATCAATTTAGTTATTACGAATAATGGCTTAGTTTGACTCATTTCAAATAAAATTGGTCAATTCATCACTCTATTCATGACGAATAAACTTAGTTGATTGTGTAATTACTATGAGATTAGTCGAAATTGTAAGTTCATCTTTAATTTTAGTTAAATCAGTTTAGTTATTACTAATAATGACTTAATTTGAATCATTTCAAATAAAATTGGTCAATTGATCACTCTACTCAGAACAAATATACTTAGTTAATCATGTAATTACTATGAGATTAATTGAAATTGTAAGTGAACTCATCAATTCATCTTTAATTTTCATTAAATCAATATATTTATTACTAATAATGGCTTAATTTGAATCGTTTCAAATAAAATTGATCAATTGATCATTCTACTCAAGACGAAACACTTAATTAATCATGTAATTACTATGAGATTAATTGAAATCGCAATTGAACTTACTAATTCATCTTTAATTTTAGTTAAATCAATATAGTTATTTCTAATTACGGCTTAGTTTGAATCATTTCAAATCAAATTGGTCAATTGATCACTATACTCAGGAAGAACACACTTAGTTGATCGTGTAATTACCATGAGCTTAATTGAAACTGTAATTGAACTTATTAATTCATATTTGTTTTAGTTAAATCAATTTAGTTATTACTAATAATGGCTTTATTTGAATCAATAGATAACCAAAATGTTGCAACAGATGAGTAATATATTGGAAATGACCAAACAGATAAAAACATCTGTTGAAAATGACCAAACAAATATAGTCATTTGTTGTTGCAACAAATGACTAACCTATTGCAATAAATGACTCACTCTATTAAAAATTATCAAATAGATTTAGACCTTTGTTGCGACATATGACTAAGATGTTGCAACATATGACTCATCTGTTGGAAATTATCAAATAGATAAAATATATATTTAAAAGCAATTTAAAATTCTAAAGCTCAAATATTTTTAGGAGAACTCAAACATTTGTCCCCTTGTCTAAGGTCTTGTCTTCAATTTTAATTAAATCAACTTAGTTATTACTAATAATTACTTAATTTGATACAACAAATAACTAACCTGTTATAAACATCTGTTGCAATAGATGACTAACTTGTTGCAACAAATAGGTCATCTGTTGGAAAACAATTAAAATACTAGGGAACTCAAACGTTTTTAGGAGAACTCAAATGTTTGTCCCATTATCTGAAAGACTTGTCTTTAATTTTAGTTAAATCAATTTAGTTATTACTAATAATTTCTTAATTTAAATCAACAGATGACTAATATGTTGCAACAGATGATTCATCTATTGGAAATTATCAAACAGATAGAAAATTTGTTATAACATATGGGTCAGCTATTAGAAAACAATTAAAATACTAGGGAACATAAACGTTTGTCCCCTTGATCCTTTTGCATTTGATGTATGATATACTATTTTTGTCTTCTTTACTTGTTTCATGAAACTTTTCATGTGTTTCACTTATTTGTGGTGCCCCTGTTGAAATTTTTGGAATTTCTTTAGGTTAAATTTTGTTTGTACATCATTTGGACATTACTTCATAGGTGATTTTGTAAGTAAAGTTATGATTTTTGTTGAATTTCTTATTTGGTGTATCTGCTACTGCTATAATGGATAGAACCTGCAACATGAATCTAACATATGAGTCATCTGTTGCAACAAGTGACTAATCTGTTACAATAGATGATTCACCTATTGCAACAAATGACCCATATGTTGAATTCATGTTACAACACTATAATAAGAATCCAACAGATGAGTAATCTATTGCAACATATGACTCATATGTTGAATTCACGTTACATATTTTATCCATTGTTAAAAAAGCACCAGTAGAAGATATACCCAGATGAGAAATTCAACTATAATTATAATTTTACCTACTAAAATCTCCTATGAAGTAATTCCCAAGTGATATACGAATAAAATTTGACCAAAAAAATTTGATCAAGTAGAAACAGTAGCGATAACAACAACAACAATGGTCAAATACAAGAAGATGATGAGGATGAAGAAGAAGATGATGATAATGAATAAGAAGATGGTGAATAAAGCAACAACAATAATTAACAACAACTAAATGGAAAGAGAGAGAAACACATCTTTTTCCCTCTATTTCTAGTTATATTAGGTTTTACATTGGATCAAAGTGTAAATTAAAAAACTTGTGGGATATTCTGAAACTTTCCTTACTTTCTGAATCCTTAATAAAGTAATTTTCATCTAAACTCAATTGTTAAGACTTGAGTCACCTACACCTCATTTTAAAATTCTTTTATCACTTTTAACAAAATTGCCCAAGTTAGCTCTTCACAATTGATAATATTGGTTTAATAAAATATAAATTTCGCAATAGATGAATTTATTATAGCTAAACTCGGGAATCGGCTTTAGTAATTTTGGATATGGTATATTAATTTCATTTTTTATCAATTTCAAATAAAAGATAATAATTTTTCCAATTTGATTTCCTGGGGCATTTTCTTAAGATTTCAAATGACGAAAAGTATTTCCTTTAAACATGAGTTTTTTTAATAAGGAATAATTTTTCAAGTCATTATAGATTTGGACAATTATATTTTTAGTTATCTCAATGATTCACCTACCATATGCTAATTTGTCATTTTATCTATATTATAAAAATTCAAAGTTATTTTCTTAGTAATGAAGAAAATGTGATTTTATTGATATAGCATAATTAACCTCTTTTTTGGGCCTAGATTTTTTTATTTATTAATTCAGAGTTTTGCATATATTTTATAAAAAATGATTTGTAATAACTATCTTTTGGGACAATAAGGTTGTATTATTTTTAGGAGTTATCTTTGATAATTTTCGATAAGTGGGTAAATCCTTCTAAAGGTTTTTCTAATTTTTTTCTTATAAATAATTAGTATTTTATTTTAATAAGATGTATCCAATATTTTAAATACATTATTTATATCTTTGTTAACATAGCATTTGATTTACTTATCTATCCTAAGTTTGGTTGGTTAACCGTAGTTGGCGGATCCTTTAGGGTGCCTAATCCCTTCCCTTCGGGATAATTAGAACCCTTACCTAGAATCACTTAGTTAAGTTGACCTAAAAAATGAAGTCTTTATTTTCTTTTAATCACATAGTTTAGAATAGGTGTCCTAATTCACCATAGAACTAATTAAGTGGCGACTTCCGTAAATTTATTTAGAAGTTTTTCAATATATTGTACCTTGGTTTGACCCGTGTTAAAATGTGGTATGACAGCTTGGTGACTCCACTGGGGACTATTAGGTTCTTAACCATAACAAACTTAGGTTAATAATTAAGTTTTTTATACTCCCTCTGTTTAAAAAAGAATGACTTAGTTTGACTTGGCACAAAATTTAAGAAAATAAAGAAGACTTTTAAATTTTATGGTCTAAAATTAAAGATGTGTCAAATGTACAAAAATACCCTTCAATCTTGTGAATCTTAAATATGTCATGTGGAAAATTAAAATTTAAAAGTTGCTAAAAAGGAAGAAGTCATTCTTTTTAAAACGGACTAAAAAGGAAAATAGGTCACTAAAAAGGAAAATAGGTCATTCTTTTTTAAACAGAGAGAGCATTTTGTTATTTGTTTCACCCTAATTGTCTTGTTTTATCATGTTTGTGTGGCATAAATTGTGTATTTGCTATTATTTTGTATGAACTTCATACTTGTTTACTGCTTTATATAAATTGGTATTCCATTAATATTTTCTCCACTTCAAAAAACTGACAATCACACACATTGTACACACGGATTGTACATTGTACTTTTCTAAAATTCTTCAAACCACCTTATTTTAGAGAGTCGACGCATATGTGGGGTGAGCAGAAGTTTTACTGTCGTTTGAACACGTGCCTTCTTGTATAGGAAATTCAAGTTCGTGCATACCCAAATCTTAGAAAAACTTAATATAGAGCGTTGCCACCCTTGTTAGGCCATGCATGCATAAGCCACATGTGGTTTGGCGCATGGTGTTATTCCACGAATTTAGGAAATGTCCTTATGTAAAAAGGGTTCACGACCCAATGGCGACCCTGATATTATGTGCAGAGATAATGATAAATGGATCCAAGTTAAAATTTTGACGAAATTAAGTTTGGAAAAGCATTTACTTATGTTGTCTTTTTGTAGGTTGCTAGAATGGATAACTTGCCTAATTTTGCCATCTTCAAATGGTCGTGTATATGCCGCTTAAGCTAAGGAGATGGTGGGAGAACATCAAGATGGATGATGGGTTCGAGATTAGGAGAACTGACAGCAGCCAAGCGCACACGCAAGTGTACGTGGTCTACAAAGCAATATAGTGGCCTTCAAGAAAGCCGAAAATTGATCCCACGGGACTTGTGTTACACAACTATCCAATTCTAGTTTAACAAATTGAGAAGAGTAACAAATAAAGTTTTAGATTTGTAAAATAAATTAACTAGACTAATGCAAAAAAGTAATGACTTTGGACAATCAAAGGATAGAGACCTAGGGTTAAGGCTTACGAATAATCATACTATGCCATTGAACTTCATTTGTTAGATTGCTTATCATGGTTGTTGATTTTTAGGGTTAATCATATGATCATGGTCTCCCGACCTCTAACCGTTTACCTAATCTGGACATTACAACTACATCATTGAGCGGGGATGTAATAATCCAATTAAGTGTTTTAAACTATCATCCAATGTGTGAATTAAGTAAGGCATCTAAGTACATCCTTGTCCTAGACGCTAATTCAAAATCCTTATTTTATGAAAGACTATGAACCTTACTTTGCTTATCCCCATGTTCTATCCTCCTATTCCCCCTCCCGATATCACAAGGTTGACAATGAATATATTCTAAGGGTAGATAATCCTTAAAATAGTTAAAACAAGGATAAACAAACAACTATATTCATAAGCAAATCAACAAACTTAATTCAAAATGAAAGTATTCATGATCTTCGCCTTAACCCCGGAATGGGAGTTTAGCCTTTAACGGAAATATTAATCAACCAATCCCTTGGATCGATGATACAAACCATAAAGAAACTAAATTAATGAATGATAAAACCTAACAAGAAGTTGTGGTAGCCTCTAATATCTTCTAAGGATGTCATAAAGTGAATAATAATGATTACAAAGATGTATTTATAGTATCCAAGTAGTCCCAATCCAAATAAGAGTTGTAGTAAAATTTTTGGTCGTGTTTGGAGGGGGGTCGCGACGCGCAATCTAGAAATAAGAGTGGAAGTCATGTCGCAAAAGCTAGAAATAGGAATGTAGGTCGCATTGCGAGGCTTAAAAGGGTGTGTGGAGGTCGCGACACACCCTCATCTCAAGGGATCACTGTTTTGCATCCCTTCTAAGGCTTTTGGTATATAGCATGCGCTAATTGTCCTTTCCTACATCCCACACACACCCTGGACATTCCAGGACTCCGAATTGCGTCCAAGTTGTGTATTGTGCTTTCGTTGATCCATTCTAAGCCTTTTTGAGTTGTTTACACTTGATTTGAAGCTTGTATATCCTTAATATATCATGATAATACATTAACCAAGCATCCTATATCATTAAACACAATAATTTAGAGCTCAAAACAGCACATCATCCAAAACAATGAACTAGAAACATGAGCTAAGGATAGACTTCATTCACTTTAATTTCTAACTTATTGTTTTGACTCTTGTCTTGATATAATTGACCCTTCAACATTACCAATAAGTTGTTTCACATATAAATACACAATAAAAATCTTAGTAACTCATTAAGCATTTTAGAACCCAACATGATAGACTAGAAAAATACCTAGCTCAAGCTAGTCACACTAGTTTTCTTGGTTGAACTCCAAATGATAAATTTGAATTAAAACTTGCTTGGAAACACCATTAAACATTTTAAACACATACATGGACACTTATATGAATATTTATCTCATTATTAACACATTAAGCACATGAATCATCCTCAAAACAAGGATAAATAGGCTAGAATAGTAACGCTAGAATTCATAAATACACCCAACATTAAGAACTTTGGGTTTCTTTACATTATTAATTTACATCCCTTCTGATAGGAAAATAGTCAAAGCATTTCTCAAATTTTGGGATCCTACTAGATTCGTGTTCAAGTTCAAGGATTTTTAATTGACCCCCACAATTAAAGATATTGGTGTATTTACCGATTTGAAGTATCAAGGACGGGGTATGATCAAGACTCACAAATAGTGGAGAAAGAAATTCTTGCATCTTCTTGGGCTCAAAAACAACCTCAAGCTTACGTGTTTGGATCGTGATTGAATTACTCTTGACTACTTGTATGAAATATTTGGTTGCAAGGATAGTCACGAAGTATTTAGTAGGTAATTCTCTTATTCTGCTGAGATTTGGACAAAGAAACCCCCTCTCACTTTTTCCATTACTAGGAACTTTGGTATTTCCTTTGGAGGATGGAAGTATTGACCCTTTCCTTAACTCCGTGGCTCGAGATATTTTTTGTGGGGTTGAAATGCTGAAGGTATACTGGTTTCAATGATTGTATCAGAAATGATGAGAACACTATCTAAATGTACTAGAGGAAGAAGGATATTTGAAGGTTGCAATCTCCTTCTTCACATTTGGCTATAGAACATTTCTATAGACGTAATTCCATAATCGACATACTCTTTAGTAGACCCAAAAAGATCGACTCTCATCTACAAAGAATGGTGGAATTTGTAGCTCCTGTTGGTACAAATGATTGGTATGCATATATTAGGGTGCTCACGGGAAATAAAATCCAATGAAGGTACCCATGATTGTTACCTCGTGTTGCCATTATCAGGGGTCATACGACATACTATATTGAGCTTATTGTCTTGAAAGGTCCTCAACCATATGCTCCCTCATGAATTCTTCGACAATTTGGACGTCATCAAGTCATTCTACTTTGTTCAGATATGAGCAGATTTGAGGTTGATTTTGGGCAACTTTTTGAGATTCCTAGAGAAATAGAGTTGCTTCAAGAGTGGGGAAACTTGATGACAATAGATGTGCTTAACGAGCAAGCTTACTGTAATCCAGAGTATTATGTGTCGTTATCAGCAGATAAACTGCTGGGTTTGCGGGTCTTAAAGAAACAAAATGGGCACATGGTATCCTGATTAACCACTTTGTCATCCCACCTGAAATATGGGAACAAGTCATTCCTGTATCTTTGGCACACATTGGAGCATGAAGACTTAATTTAGTGGATAGGATTTCTCCTTTTATTATCACGTACTGTCTTTATGTTTTTGGCTGGGATTTTCCTTTTATTATCATGTACTCTCTTTATGTTTTTGAAATCAATGTAATGGTCTAATGATGATATTTAAATGAAGTTTGTTTCTCATTTTCTAACTCTAAACTCGAGCAATGTCATTAATTAAAGCTTGGATTAATTTTCATAATCTTAATTATTTGACGCATAGGCCCACCTCTTGGAACAAAAGAGGTCCCGTGCATAGTAGGATGCATTTTTTATTATTGAAATTATATGCTCTTTATTTTTTGCAATATGATGCGTGCTTTTTTTTCTTTTCTAACATTGTTTGCTTAATTGTGAGTTACTTTATTGTGAAAATTATTCACCTATACAGATATATTTCTATCTCTTGAAGGTTTCTTTCTTTTAGTTTATTTCCCTCAAGGTTAATTTTTATTGACTGCAAACTGGTTGATTACCCATATTTTCTGAGATCAAAAGCATGATCAAATGCCAACATGACTGATTTAGGTACACCTAATGTCTTAGGACTTGTCACCGTCCCAAGACGTGAACCTAAGACTTTGGGAGAGAGGGATGCAACCCTTCGTGATGAACATATAGGCCATATGATGCAATGAATGACCGACATGCAAAATAAAATTGATCGACTTCAAAACCTCACCAAACTATCCAGTATCAAGAACACTCCACTTCCTGAACATGGGACAATACAACTATTCCATCTTCTTTACCACCTATTTAGTCTCCCGCCTACCAACACTTCCCACCAAATCCAACACTCCACCAAAGCAACCCAATTTCTGCCAAATCTCTCGCTAACCCACAAGAAAACAATGTGCAATAAGTAAACTTGCAACAAACAAAACCATTACCCTTCACTACGCCATATGTTCCTCAAGCTCCACTTACCCAAACTCTATTTACCCAAGATCTACTTACCCAAATTCCTAACATGTAATATGTTCCACAAGTATATGTTGTGGGAGCTCAACCTTTCACTACCCTATGCCGACTGTGTTTGAAGTTGATCTTTATGAGGAGATGGAAAATGAAGTAAGGTAAAAAAATGTATGAGAGTATAGAAAAGGAGATTCATAGCTTAAAGGAAGCATTTAGAAGCATCCAACAACACAAAGTATACGAAGGGCTTGAGTATGAAGATTTATGTGTTCATCCATATGTCAACCTGTGGATTGGCTATAAGGTGCTGAAATTTGATATGTTTCATGGAAAAGGAATTGTCGAGCTCATTTAAGGCCGTGCTATTACAAGCTAGTTCATATAGGTAAGGATGAGGCCATTAGAATGAAGTTGTTTATAAGGAGTTTGACAGGAGAAGCTTTAGATTGTTACACGAGCCAAAACCCACAGAAATGGCGTAATTGGAATGCCTTGGCGCAAGAATTTATGGATAGATTTAGGTTTAACACTAAAGTCATCTAGATCAGTTCCACTTGATAAATATGGAAAATAAAACAATAGAGTCCTTCAACAAATATGCCATCCAGTGGAGAGAAGATGACGCAAAAGTTCATCCTTCAATGGAGGAAACCGAGATGACCTTTCTTTTTGTGCAGTCTCATAAGGATGTAATGTATTAAGACAAGCTAGTAATCGTGGTTGCACAAAAGTTCTCTGAGGTTTTCAGGATAGGAGAATTCATTGAAGTAGGTATTAAAACTGGGAGAATCACTATTCTTGAAGCTTTACAAGCAATAAGTAAGGCAAGGTAGTCTGATCCAACTGGGGAAATGAATAAAAAGAAGAAGGATGGAGTTTCCGTTGTCATGACCATTCAAGAGAAAAGACCAAACCAAATGTTAACATACAAATATACACCACCCCATTATTCCTACTATAACTAATATGCCAAAACTTCTCACCCATATTACCAACCTTTACCTATCCAGTATCCAGTTTATGCCACCCACCTATCATATTGTCTACCTCGAGCACCAACCTATCAAAATCTGTCATAATACCAACCTACCTATCTACCTCAAACCCACTACCAACCATAAAATTGTCCACCAAATTCACCCAGACCTCGCCTAAACTATGAAAAAGGCTAACCAAAACCTATACACCTCTAGATGAACCCTTATCCCAATTATATGAAAGAATAAGAACTACAGAAGTACTCCAGCTGATCCAAGGTAGAATTTTTAATCCCTTTCCTAGATGGTATAATGGGACAAAGCATTGTGCTTACCACTCAGGGGTTGCTGGGCATGACACTGAGAATTGTCTTACTTTTAAAGATAAGATTGGGGCACTAATCAAAGAAGGAGTTATTCAGCTCAAAGGGGATTCCCCCAATATGAAAAGCAATCCCTTCCCAAATCATGGAAATGCTTTATGACATCAAAGAAACACCTCCTTCTAGATGATGATACGGTCCTTGTAAAGATATAGTAACCCAACTAAGGTTAGGGGCGAATCCCAAGGGAACATGTGGCTTTGCAAATCTTAGCAGTTGTAGTCAATGGGCAGAACAAAAAAAGTAAATAGGGGGATTGTTTGTAGTAATGTCAAGTAAAGAATAAGGTTAAATCCAGTTGTAATCAGTATAGGTGAACACTAGGATTGTGTTCCCTCTGGCTTCTTAACGCCGTAGGTTTATCGTGCGTTGTTGAACCACAATACCTTCCATGCAGAATCGATAAGCTAAGTACCTTCTACAGTCTTTTGGACGAGTTAAAAGATTTCACCCTTTACCTTTTGAGTCTTAAGAGGTTGCATTACTAACCCTTATCCTAATACTAGTTTATTATTACCTTTTGAGTCTCTAGTTATTATATAAAATCCAACCATCTTACGTAAATATTACCTAGTAGCGTGGATCGATAGTTAAACCTCAAATTACTATTGTCATTATCTTTTCCTTGTCACTACTCCTCTTTTGGAGTAAGTACTGATAATCTAGGTTGGATCCTAACATTTGCAACCACTAAGAAATCTATTAAAGTGAAGATAATGCAATGCATGCCATGGGTATTGGTTCAATTCTACAATTGCACCTCCCCTACTTCCTTAATCTGCCAGGGTTTACACAACCCTAGCATGGGTTTTTATCCACTCATAGTTGTGAAGAAATCAATAACATTCATAGTAGAAAGCATAGATGAAACCACACTGATAAGATGAATGAAAACCCAAAATCGTAACTTGATTATTCAACTAAAGTTAAGATAAGAGAATCTCAAGAACAAATTCAAATCTTGAAATCAAAATATGTTTGTGAGTATCAAAAGTGTGTAATTCCTACTAAAATGTACATAAAGGGTATTTATAGTACAAGAGGAAACCCTAAAACTAAAGCTCTAATGAAATAAAGAAAATTGGGTCGGTGGCCTGCACCTGCAGTCTAGCCCCGGGCGCAGGTACTACTTGCAGTCCTGTGCCTGGGTCCAGGCACCGGATGGAAAAAATTATGTAAGTTATCTCTTAGGATTTTGGACTTCTAGTACTTTCTATGCCTACCAGCGGTTTGTAGGTACAACATGCAGCCCGTAGGTTGACTTAGTAGGTGCCAGGGGTAATCTTTTCAGTTCTTCTTCGATTCTCGAACATGCTTTGATCACAACCAAGCTGGTAAACATCTCGGATATCCAAAATTGCTCCAAAAAGTAGACAAAACACCTTTTTTCACCTTTCTCATGAACTTAGCATCCAAAACCTGATTTCCTACAAAACATACCCAAAATAGATCATATCTACAAAATAACCTCAGAAACTTGCATATTCTCCTTATTTTAAGCGTCGAAAGTTCTATATTTATATACCACATCAACACCCTTAACTTAGAATGTTTTTATGTCCTCAGACAACAAAACACAACAAAAATAATCATGATATTTTACTAGGAAAATCTGAGCTATTCAAGGCAGGCAGTCACCACATTCAATTCAAATCACAACACCTCATTCAATCTCACTCTTCAAAATCAACTGTGTATGAACAAGAAGCACAACAATATGACACAATGGGATCAAGGTATGACAATTACATTAGCAATAGAAAACCACTCATCTATACAAATTACACTACCCGAAATAAGTAAATAGCTAGCAATATGACTCAAGTTCCCTCACAAAAAAGAAGTCCCACTCACTCATATGAAGTCATCCAAGTTAATGCAAGGACGGTTAAGAGATACTCACGTTCAACAAAGAAGTTCCAATCAATGCATGTCAAATACCATATGCTTGCCCTTATTTTCTTTACCTTAGCATTCAGATAGTCAAGTTAGGATCACTATAGGACTTTTCTTAGCTTGTAATGTGGGATTGGGGGCTGGTAGTACATATAGACATTTAAAGTGACTAAGTCTCCTTGACACTACACTAATTTTTGGGGTCACACTTACTTAACAATTTTCCCTTCATTCCATCTTATTTCTCCCTTTTTATTATTGTAAAGCACGTTCCGGTTGGGTGTGGTCTTTTATTCTTTATTTTCACAAGTTTTCTTCTCTTTTATTTTACTACCACACCCAGCCTTACTAATTTTTATCTTATTTTACCCTTATTCATGCCTATTTTACACTATACACCCCTATGATAGCCTCTCTCAACTTAGGCTTTTTGCCTAAGTTAAGGTGCATAATCTCCAAGAAGGTCTTGGGCCAAAACAGATTTTTTGTAACATAAATGGGTAGGTGAATGGTGAAACAAGAAAAATAGGCTTATAAGTCTTAGAATGGGGATCAATATATAATTCATACATAGAAGGTTATTTAACAAAAAATGGACTAAAATAAAAAAGGGTATATAATCCTTTCCTAACCGACTATCCCTTAACCTAGGCAAGACTAACTAGTCAAGTTCTGAATTCAACACACAAAGGGAACTAGGTAGTATCTCACACATATGGAACAGGATCAATATCACCGACTACTACATATCCAGTTCATGCAATTATCAGTAAATGATTATCATGTCCCTAATTTTAATGACATAACAAGGTCCACACAACTTATACATATATATACATCAATACAGTTCTAAGACAGAAAATTTGGGAGGGGTATCAAAAATAAAAACATGGCTACTACCCTTAATACTTAAAAATCTCCTAATTACATAAAACATCATGAAACAAAACACAATACGCCTAAGCATGTCGTCTTTACTAGGAACAAGACTCTGGAGAAAAGAGGTACGACAAAAAAACCCCAAGAGGACATCAAGGCCCACAAGCATCCCCACCCCCAATTGAAAATCATGCATTACCCCTAATGCATCTAACCAGAACAAGAGAGCTAGAAACATACTTGTGGCACCATAGGTGCAAAGATCCGATGTCAATTACACAAATATGAATATAAATAAAAAAATTCCTTGGGTTGCCTCCTAAGAAGTACCTGATTTACTATCGTGGCATGACTCAGTTCCCTTTGCTACTAAGACTCCACCAAGGTCTATCTCAGCATAAACTCTTACTTCTTATAGGTTTCTCATGTGGTGTTTCATTTGCTACCCATTCACTTTAAACGAGATATCACCATCACACTTTATATCAATATCACCTTATGGGGACACCTTAACCACAGTAAATGGTCCAGTCCATCTCAATTTTAGCTTACCAAGAAACAAACGTATTCTTGAATTATATAACAAGACTACATCATCGGGTTTGAATATTCTATTCTCGATCTTCTTGTCATGGTACAACTTCATTTTTTATTTGTATATGGCTGGTCTCTCATAAGCACAGAGTTGGAATTCATCCAACTCATTCACCTTACTAAACCTCAAGTTTGTTGCATCGCACCACTCAAAATTTAGCCTTTTCAATGCCTATAGTGCCTTGTACTCAAGATCATCCGGTAAGTGGCATACTTTGCCATATACAATTTGGTATGGAGAGGCACCTATGGGGGTCTTATAAGCTATTCGATAGGCCCATAATGCATCATCTAACTTTTTTGACCAATCAGTCCTATTGGCATTCACAGTCTTCACCAAGATGGCTTTATTTTTATATTTGAGACTTCTACTAGCCCACTTATCTAAGGATGGTAAGGTGTTCTCACCTTATGCCTTACACCATATCTATCAAGAAGGGCTTTGAATAAGTATTTGCAAAAGTGAGATCCACTATCACTAATAAGGGCACGAGGAGTGCCAAATCTGGAAAAAATATTTCTTTTAAGGAAAATGGAGACACTTCTGCCTTCATTATCTAGAAGTGCAACTGCCTCCACCTATTTTGATACATAGTCAACCACTACCAGAATATACCTCATGCTAAAGGATCTCACAAATGGGCCCATAAAATCAATCTCCCACATATCAAATAGCTCCAACTCTAAAATAGATGTCATAGGGAGTTCATGGCGCCATGAAACATTGCCTTGATGTTGACATCGGTCATAGGTCTTTGCAAAATCATGAGCATACCTATAGATTGTAGGCCAATAAAACCAACATTGTAAGATTTTATAGGTTATATGTGTACCATTATGATGACCCCCAGATAGTGATGAATGATAAGACTCTAAATGCTTAACATATCCACCTCTGGTATACATCTCCAAATTACCCCATCAGTAAAAACACTAAACAGATACGGCTCATCCCAGAATAACTTTCTTACCTCATGTATCAATCTTCATCACTACTGGAAGGATAAATCTTCTAGAATAAGATCACTTGCCAAGTAGTTGGCAAAATTAGCAAACCAGGGGATTAAAACATAAGATTTTGCTAACACACACTTATCTGGAAAGGCATTATCGATTTCACAATTGCCTTCAATTTTTGTATAGTCTCCTCCTCAAGTCTGGATAAGTGGTTTGCAACCTGATTTTCTTTCACTTTTGATCCTCGACTTCAAAATAAAACACTTGCAGCAAGAGATCCCTACGAATCAATCGTAGTTTAAAATCTTTCTTCGACACTAAGTACCTGAAGGTTGCATAGTCCGTGTGAACTATCACCTTTGTACCAATCAAATAAGATCAAAACTTCTCAAAAACAAAATCCACTGCAAGTAGCTCCAATTCTGTGAATGTATAATTCTTCTATGTAGGGTTCAAAGCTTTGCGGGAATAATAGATAGGATGCAAAATATTCCCTCTTCTTTGACCTAGGATAGCACCCAAGGCCACTTCACTCGCATTACACATAACCTCAAAAGATGCAGAGCAGTCAGGCGACAGAATAATGGGTGTCAAAATTAATCGCTCCTTTAGGTATTTGAAAGACTTGATATACTTATCATCAAACACAAATTTTACCTCCTTATCTAAAAGTTTGCACAAAGGATTCATAATTTTAGAGAAGTCCTTGATGAATCTTCTATAGAAACTTGCATGACCCAAAAAACTTTGTATGCCTATAACTGATACTAGGGGTGGCAATTTCTCAATCCCCTTAATCTTCATTTTTTCCACCTAAATACCATGTTTAGATATTTTGTTCCCTAACATGATACCTTCTCTCACCATGAAATGACATTTTTCCTAGTTTAGCACAAAATTGCACACTTTAAATCTCTGTAGTGCATTGGCCAGATGAGCCAAATAACCATCGAAAGAATCCCAGACCACCAAAAAGTCATCCATCAGTACCTCAATCATGTCTTAAACCATATCAGAGAATATGGACATCATACATCTTTAAAAAGTGGCAGGTGCATAGCAAAGTCCAAACGGCATCTTCTTGAATGCAAAGGTACCATAAGAGCAAGTAAAGATAGTCTTTTCTTGGTCTTAGGGAGCAATCATGATTTGATCATAACCTGAGTAACCATCAAGAAAATTGTACCAACCCTTGCCTGCTAATATATCCAGCATCTAATCCATGAAGGACATAAGTAAATAGTCCTTTTATGTTCACTTGTTCAGCTTTCAGTAGTTCATGCATACTGTAATACCCCATAAGATCCTAGCTCAATTCAGCTCACAATTATATGTTAAAGGGGTCTAAGACTTAGAAATTTCACTAAGTGTTGGGACTTAGTCATTTCTAATTTCCCTAAACTTTGATGATTTTATTTTTAATCTTCCTGACCTTAGAACGTCAATTTTTAAGTTGATTCATGATCGGGCTAGTTAAAAGTACATCTCAGGTGGGTTTTAGAATTTTTGAACGAGGGTAAGGGCATGTTTAGGAATCCAAAATAGTAACATCACCACTCTAAGTAGGCGCTGCCCCCTCTAGTGCGCTGCTCTAACACGGGGTCGTGCCCTTCAGTGTGCCTCTCCAAGGCAGGCGTCGTGCCCTTTAGTATGCTGCTATAATGGGCTATCGTGCCCTCTTTGTCTGTCCAACTTTTTTTTCTTTGATAATTAAGGGCATTTGGGTTATTTCCCTTCACCCAATCAGTCCATAACACGAGATTTAACTCCCAAAAGAGTATTATTTGCTCTTTCTACCACAAATTCACTTAAAAGACCCCTCATTTTTCCTCTAAAATGAACCCTAACTCGTTCTAATGCAATCAAAGAATTCAAGCTTCAAACCTTAAGAAATTTTAAATAATCTTCAAAAAAGTCATCTAGTAAGGTATGTGTGATGTTCATCCATGGGCCTTTTTGACCCATGGAATTCAATAATCTTTTTTTTTGTTCTTAAATCATGAGTTTTACATGTTTAAGTTGAACTATATCTATGGATATCTTGATAGTTTGATTTCAAGTTATGATTATAAGTGTTTCCAAGTGGAATGAGCCGTTACATATTTTAAATATTAAAATCTTTATATTTAAATCCCTAGTTCATGGTTTTAGTATTATAACTATTTTATTATCATATGCTTTACCCATTCCCATGTTTAATTTTATGACTCTCATGTGTTTGATGAATTGCCTAAGTCTGAGTTTTGAACAATGGGTCCCTATTACAGTTTTTAAAGCTTTTACATGGCATTACTATTACTCCATTCAGTGCTGGTGGGTTATGAACGCCTCATACCTAGTTGTTTACATAATTTTAGTATCCTTAGAATGATTTCAGATAAACCATGAATATTGTCATTTAGTCAGTTATTATGATCAGTTGTTTGCTCAGTTAAATCTAGTTTAGTCCAATAATCAGTGTCATTTAGTTGGTAGTAGGATTCAACACAGAGCGAACACAGGGATGGGGGTATTCTTTCAAGTTTAATGTGTGATCCTTAGTAGCAATTCCTAAGTTACAAAACTACATAGACAGCATAGGTTTGAAATATCTTCCTACCAGTTTATGGTTGACACATATCTCATAAGTGCTTCTGCCAGTATAGGATGACTCATTAGTCCTTCAGGACGCCAATTTAGTGGATCCATGTAGCCAGTGTTAGTAGTAGTGTCACGGTACTAATACCCTTCTAACTAGGGTTACTGGTTGGACCCCAATTAGTTCAGATTGGGGCATGTCAGTTAGATGATACCTCCCACAGTCTTAGTGTAGTATACAGAATAGAATTCAGTTCAGGCTTGCTTAACTAAGGCGTTCAGATTACCAGTTACTCAGTTTTTAGATTTCAGTATTTCAGTTTACATATTATTTCAAAAATATTATATGCTTGGTCTTGCATTCTCAGATAATTTAGTTTCTCATCCATTCATGATCTGTTGTCTTATGCTATTCAGTTAGTACTTATTTCATATATACGATACCTCATGAATATTAGCCTAACCTCGTCTCATATACCAATACATTCAAAGTATTGATTGAATACTCTTCTTTGCGCTATGATGTATTATATCATAGGTTCGGATACACATCTTCCCGATTGCAGTTAGATAGTTATGCACAAATCCATCATCCATAGTGGTGAGTCCTCATCCATCGAGGATGTGTTATGATTATTCAGTTGTTTTAGTGTTTATTTTATTCAATCATTCGGAGTTAGTTGGGAATTTTTCCCATCAATTCCTCAGTCAGTTTAGAGGCTGTCAGACATTCAGATAGTCAGTTAGACAGTCAGTCAGTTACCTTCAGTTTTTATCAAATATTTTTAGACTTATGATTGATTCGTTATTGAAGTATTCAGATTTACATTCCCTTTTGAGCTTATTTTCTGCACATGTGTTATGTTCATATTTTATTCTGTGCTCACAGCAGGTACCAGTCATGGGTTAGCTTGTGGTCACTTGTAACTGTAAGCACCATTGTCACTACTAGGGGTAGCCTCAGGTCATGACATAGACTCTCCATCCAGTCACTATCCCCATTGGTACTAACTCATTCATTTCATTTGGAACCACTGTGATTCCACCTTTCTTTGGCACGCACTATACCGGGCTAACCTACTTGTTGTCTAAAATAGGAAAAACTACCCGAGCATCTAACCACTTGATTATCTTTTTTTTCACCACTTCTTTCATAGTAGGATTTAGTCATCTCTGATGCTCAATACTAGGAATGTTGTCTGGATCAAGCTATATCTTATGTGTACATATAACTGTTAGAATCCCCAGAATGTCTGCAATAGTCCATCCAATAGCTCTCTTGAATTTTGGAAACACTTATATCAAAGTTTCCAACTGTACTCCTACCAAATCTGCTGCAATAATTATTGGTAATGTATTTTGTTGGCCCCCAAGAATGCATACTACAAATGATATGGGAGGGCCTTTATTCCAATACCAGAAGTTCTTCAATCGATGGTCTTGCAAGAGATATGATTCTGTTCTTAAAGTTAAGATCCATCTTCTTTGGGGCATAATGGTAAGAGCCTATGCCATGTATTGCACTGACCATTTCATCATAGTTATCTATTCCATCACTCTCGAAGTTCATAATCATGAATACTAATGTTTCTACCCTTAATGTCTTCCCAATAGGCTTATCTACTGTGAACATGTCATCATCCACTACATCTATCACTGCCACTACTCTTATATCATTCGGTTATTGTACTGTGATACATATATTCAACATAATTTGCTCATCATTCCACTTGAAAGTGATCTCTTCTAAATCCATATCAATCAACACTTGACCGGTAGACAAGAAGGGTCTACCCAATATGATAGATGAATGGGTATCAACTTTACAGTCTAGAATCATTAAATCTATTGGATAACTGAATAATTCCTCCTTCACAGTACATTGTGCACAATACCTACTGGTTATTTTACAGGTAAATCAACCATCAACAACCTTGCAGAGGTAGGCTTGAGTTCACCGAACCCCAATACCTTGTATATCACCAATGACATTATATTTATTCCTACTTTCGCATCACACAAAGCCTGATTAATCTCATAAGGTTCAATAGAACACGGGATGCTGACTGCACCTGGGTCTCCCTCATTCTCTACCAATGGTGCATAAAAACCTGAGCTAAACTATTGCAATATATTCTAAAGCTCTTTTGCAACCTAGTTATTATCACAATCAACATCAAAATCATCATCACTACAGGTCGGCTTCTCAAATTCTGCCTCAAGTGGATCATCAACAATAATATCCTCCTTCTTTGGCTCATTAGTAGCAGTCAAAATATGCTTATCAGGTAAGGAGTCACACCTAGTGTCAATAGCCATACAATGCACAAGTGTAGGAGGATTTTGCATGGTGTCACTAGGAAATACTCCTAATTATCTCTCAGCAAAAGTAATAGAGATTTTCCCATACTGCTACTCAAACTGCTTGATAGTAGCTGCATGTAAAGTAACTTTTTGGGCTAATCCTAAAATATCAGCCTTAAGTTCTTTGAGACAAGTCTCTTGGCTCTCTTGACCCTTCATCAACTTAGTCAACATTTCTTCTATTCTCAATTTTTCATCTCATCTGTGAAATAAAATATACTTATCTTTTTTATCATAATAGTTCTGACCCTGATTCTCTTTCCCTTGTGCTTGGAAACCCACCAACTGATGATTCACATACTTTTCCTCCTCAGCTAAGTCAGACTCATGTACCTTAGAAGAATTTATTATTTCAAATTATTTGGTCAATTCACTAATATCCGTCTGTAATAGTGAAATCTCTTGAGCTATAATATTCTCAGTTCCTTTATGATCACTGGAAGCTCTAATGGCATAAATATTAGAACCTCTCTCAACATCCTGAGTTTGCAACCTTTGGTTAGTTAAAGAGATCTAAGCCACAATACTCGAACCTATCTCTTATCGTAATCACATAAAGGATCCTCCAGAGATAGTGTCTGCCATCACCCTAGAACTAAGTCTGTCATCACCCTAGAACTAATTGTCAGGGCTTTATAAAATATATATGACAAACTTATCCCTGATATACGGTGGTTAGGCATCATGCTAAGCTTCTTCTTGCACCTAAACCATACTTCACACATAGACTCTGACTACAACTGACTGAAGTTATAAATCTCATCCTTAAGCTGTAATACCCTAGATAGAGGAAAGAACCTATTTTAGAACTATTGGTGTAACTCGCTCCATGTGGTAATAGATCTTTTTGAAAGTTCCTCTAGCCATAATGATGCTTCTCCAGTAAGTGAGAACGGAAACAACTTCAGTCTCAGTGCCTCATAATCAACCCCAGGTATGGTATACGAAGTGCAGATCCCAATAAAATTTGCCAAATGTATGTTTAAGTCATCTATAGGAAACCCCACAAGCACAATCTTCAAGTACAAGAGTTGTATCATAACTCTAGAGATATTGAACTTAACATAGGGAGGTAACACAGAAGGGATAATGGCTTTATTCTCAGTTGGCTCACGTATCCCATAGCTTCTTCATTATCAACATACAGCTGCACGTACTGGTATACTGGGATCACTTAAGGTTGGCCTTATCTGACTCTATCCTGATTTCCACTGAGTACTGCTTGGTGGTTTGCTGCCTGTATCTGCTCAGCTAGCTCCGTCTAAGCTAATACCACACCAGTTTGTCTATCAACAACCTCCTAAACTCCTTCTTCAGGGAGATTGTACCTCTTTGGCTCTGATATTCTACTATGTGATTATAGGATATTCTGAAATTAGAGAGAGCAAGGGATTGACTTTTCTCCATATGCTAGGTATACACCATCGTATACCTAACTTAGAACAAAACAAAAAAAACCAAAAACTATGAACAACTTCAAATCAAAAATAAACACCATGTTCCCTGGCAACGGCGACAATTTCTTGATGATGTCCAAGAAACACCTCTTTCTAAATAATGATATAATCGTTGTTAATATATAGTAACCCAACTAAGGTTGGGGTCAAATCCCAAAGGAACATGTGGCTTTGCAAATCTCAACAGTTGTAGTCAACAGGCAGAATAAGAAAAGTAAATGGGGGGATTGTTTGTAGTAATCTCGAGCAAAGAACAGTGTTAACTCCAGTTGTAATTAGTATATATGAACACTAGGATTGTGTTCCCTCTGGATTCTCAACTTTGTAGTTTTATCATGCGTTGTTGAACTAACCCAATACCTTCCATGTAGAATCAATAAGTGATGTACCTTCTCCAGTCATTTGGACGAGTAGAAGGATTTCACCCTTTACCTTTTGAGTCTCAGGATGTCACATTACTAACCCTTATCTTGATCCCAGTTAACTATTACCTTTTGAGTCTCTAGTTATTAGATGAAAGCTATCCATTTTACGTAAATATTACCTAATAGTGTGGATTGAAAGTTAAACCTCAAATTACTGTTGTCATTATTTTTTTCTAGTCACTACTCCTCTTTTTGAGTAAGTAGCAATAATATTGGTGGGATCTCAATGTTTGTAACCACTAAGAAATCTATTAAAGTGGAAATAATGTAATACATGTCATGGGTATTGGTTTGATTCAACAATCGTACTTTCCCTACTTTGTCAATCTGCTAGGGTTTACACAACCCTAACATGGATTTTTATCTACTCATAGTTGTGAAGAAATCAATAAAATTCATAGTAGATAGCATAGCCGAAATCACAATGATAAGATGAATAAAAACCCAAAATAGTAAATTGATTAATCAACTGAAGTTAAGAAAAAAGAATCCCAAGATCAAAATTGGATCTTAAAATCAAAATATGTTTGTGAGTATCAAAAGTGTGTAACTCCTACTAAAAACACATAAAAGGTATTTATAGTACAAGAGGAAACCCTAAAACTAAAGCCCGAACAAAATAGAAGAAAATCGGGTCGATGGCCACATGTGACCTACACTTGTGGTTTGGCCCCGGGCGCAGTACTAGATGGAAAAATTCCTGCAAGTTAGCTCATGGGATTTTAGACTTTTGGTACCTGCTATGCCTAACCGTGGTCCGTAGGTACTACTTGCAGCCCATAGATTGACTTAGTAGGTGTCGGGAGTCATCTTTTCAGCTCTTCTTCGATTATCAAACATGCTTTGGCCATGAACAAGCTGGAAAACATCCTGAATATCCATAATTGCTCCAAAAAGTATACAAAATCACCTTTCTCATGAACTTAGCATCCAAAACCTGATTTTCTACAAAAACATACCCAAAATAGATCATATCTAAATAAATAGCCTCAGAAACTTACATATTCTCCCAATTTTAAGCGTCGAGAGCACTATATTTCTATAGCGCATAAATACCTATGTGAACACAATCACCATCAATAAAGAATGTAATTTGGAAGGAACTATTATATTGGTCAACGATAAGGAAAAGGTTGAAACATCAGCTTTTGTTGCGCCTATAATTATAGTCTAGATGCGAGGGCCAATTGAAGTAAAAGTTCTTTTTCCCAAGCCTACGATCATTTATTTAGTTGCTCAAACACCTTCATTAGATACTAAAAAGTTCCATGGAATTAATCAACAGATGCAAGGTACAAAGGAAAGGGAAAATTAGTTATAGAAGTTGTTGCTATCGGAATGACAAGATCTGGGTGTTGTTATGCCCTGGTGATAACGCTCAATCTACAGCTCTCGTGGGAGTGTAAAGCGGTCGTTAGCAAATATAGAACCCAACCTGGGTTGGGTATCGATCCCACAGAGAATAGCTTGGCCAACAAGCAAGAGAAATTACTAGACTTTTAGTGCAAGTCTCGTAGGAAAGGGGGGATTGTAGTATGTAACCAAAACAAGAATGTAAGAACTGAAAATAGCAAAATAAAGAGAGATTGTCACGTGTGTTGTAAACAATGAGAATTGAGGCGTTGGGGTTATGTCCACCTTCTGAGGTATACGTCTCTATTGGCTATGAGTGTGTAGAGTCTTGACATGTAATTGCTTATAGAGAATTGTAGTCGATGGTAAATCCAAGCGTCTCTCGACCTAAACAAGGACTATTTCACTTTAACTCTCTCGAGCTTAAAGCGTGACTAACGGTACGAATTCTCCAAGAAGTTAGTCCAGGTACGGCACTAGCTTTTTAATAGGAAAGGGTGTCCTACTACCTTGACATTATCTCTTTTCCAGACAAATAACTTTTCTCTCGAACAAGTCAGATGTTAGACTGGCGTTGGTCTATGCGTCTTCTTTTCTAGACAAATAACCTTTCTCTCGAACAGGTTAGATGTTAGAATGGCGTGTTCTTGTGTTTGAACCGCAAAGAATGTAGATTTAAGATGAAGAGAATAATGATATAAGCAATATACTTGTCTTGAACTCACAAACTCATAGCTATAGATAGTAACTCATTCGGCTTCCATAACCCCAACTAAGAGATTTAGTTACCCATGAATGCGAAGGATATCACGTTTTGCATGGTGGATGGCGTGAATAGTAGGTGTTTGGCGTGTGGTTTTAGTGATTCCGTAGCAAGTAACGATTCTCTTGTTGTGGAATTTAAGAGTAGAAGAATGAAGAATTGAGAATGGGTTGTAGGAAGATGTCTTAATTGTAAGGAGATGAATGAATTGTCAGAATGTCTCCTCCCCTTCCTCTTTTAAAATCTCTAACATGATAGGGTATTTATAATACTCCTATCCTACTCCTACTCAACTAATAAAATAAATAACCAAATCCTAATATACTAATGAAATCCTTGACCCAATTGTACTAGGGTAAGGTTACAAAATTATAATCCAAATAGAATGATGAAACACATAACCTAATTGCACTAGGTTAATGTATTATGGCAAAAATCCAGCTTTGTGTCTGTAAGTCCCAAAGTCTTCAGAAATGCTGTTTTAGCCCGGGACAGATTTTCCATGCAGCAGATTTAGTCCTTTATGCGTCCAGCTCCTTTCCATCTCGTTTGTGAGCTTTCTTTTGCGTCAAGTAAGCCATAAATTGCTGTATTTTGCATCATTTATACCTGAAACTTTCCTAATCACATTTGTTAGCTCATTTACAGGAAAAAGGACTAAAAGTGTACGAAATAGATAATTAGTTCTCGAAACTAGGCTAAAATATGGGCAAAATATATTGATATAGGCGCGTAATTTCGCCTATCATCACCTGGAAGGAATGATGCAAGGAGTGCATAATAAGGAGAATTATCAAAACAGAGTTGTGATAAAGGTAGAGGTAGAGGATTTCTGGAGGAAAATGATGACTAGAAAGTATTCTGTTGTGGAACAGCTCAAGAAAACTCCTTCGCAAATCTCCTTATTATCATTATTGATGAATTTTGCAACTCATAGGAGCTCTCTAGTGAAGGTGCTAAATGAAGCTTATGTGCCAAATGAGTAACTAGTGAGAATCTCTTTAGCTCTAATGGGACAAGTTCTAAAAGTGAATACAGTCTCATTTCATGAAAATTAGTTGCCTCCCGAAGGCTTGAGGTAAAATAGAGCATTGAACATTATTGTCAAGTTTAGGTACAAGTTTATTTCTAAAGTTCTCATTGATAACGGCTCAGTTGTTAATATTTATCCTACTACTGCCCTTTAAGCTTTGGGAATTGACATCAAAAAAGTTTGTGAAAGTAATATGAGGGTTAAAGACTTTGATGGGACTCAAATTAGAGTTATTGGAGAGATGGATATAGTGCTACAAATTGACTTGTGGAGTTTACAATAGAATTCTAAGTGTTGGACGTATCTGCTAGTTCTAATTTATTACTTGAAAGACCATAGATCTACAGTGCTGGCACAATACCTTCTATCCTACACCAAACTTTGAAATTTATTTGGGATTATCATGATACTGTGATTCATGGAGAAAAAAGAATTCTATCTACCATGAAAAATCAATCCCTATTATTGAACGTATGGAAAATCTGGATGGATCGATATTTCATATTAAGGAGATCATGTGTACTACTCAGGTAGAAAGGTTAAAGTTGCCACGGGTACTTATGATTGTTGCCTTGGAAATATTAAAGAATGGTTTTATTCCTGGTTGTGGTCTTGGTGTGAACTTGGATGGAATACTAGAGCCAGTTTAATTTTCTAGACAAAAGAGCCCTTTTGGTCTTGAATATGAGCCCACTCTTGAAGAAGTCTCATTGGCTAATCTTAAAAAAGAAAGGTGACATTCTCCTGCCAAATCCTGTTCTGCTCCTGAATCAGTCATTTTCCCAAGCAAATATTGCCCAAGTACTAGAGGAAGATGTTGAATAAGACCTAGAGGAAGAAATCAAAAACTTGTTCATTACTGAAGAAGAAGTTAAGTGCAATGTGATTCTGGAGGATTGCATCGAGACCCTGACTATCTGGGATGTTGAGCCTGGAGATGCTTTGAATAATTGAACTTATACCCCATCCCCATTTCTTTAGGAATCTTGGTAGATAATTGTGTTAGCATTAATGAAACAACACAATTCAAAATTGAGGCTTGAATTGTGTTTATGAGTTCATGTGTTTTGCCTCCACTTTTGAAAGCCTAAATGCCAAATCCAAACTATGTTTTGCTATTTTTATTTCAAATCATCTTCATTAATTTATTTCCTCTTTTTATTTTTTCAGCAAGCAAACTAATAAATTTGCCAATACTGTGAATGTGACATGTAATGAAACAAGCAAAATAATTTCAAATAGCAAAAAAGACTTTGTGGAATATGAAGAAGATACTTTGTCTGAGGAGTTGACTAGAGAATTTGACCATTTTAAAAATAAGGCAAGTCCAAATTTGGATGAAATAGAGACAATAAATTTGGGGAAATCAGAACTAATAAGAGAAACAAGGATTAAAATTCATTTGACTCCGTCCCAAAGGAAAAAATTGATTGATCTCTTGAAGCAATACATAGATGTGTTTGCATGGACCTATGATGATATGCCATGTATAAGTATAGCTATTGTTTCAGATAGGTTGCCAATTGATCCATCTTGTCCTCCTATAAAGAAAAAACCAAGAAAGATGAAGCTTGGTTTGAGTTTGAAAGTCAAGGAGGAAGTGTCCAAGCAATTTGATGCCAACGTCATTCAAGTTATGAAGTATCCAACTTGGTAGGCCAATATTGTACTCATGCCAAAGAAACATCAGTTACAGTTGTTTTTTGATTGCTTCGCAGGGTACCACCAGATCCTGATGAACAAAGAAGATGCCGAGAAAATTGGATTCATCATATCTTGGGGGTAAATTGTTATCGAGTGATGCCTTTTGGACTCAAGAATGTAGGGGAAACTAAAATAAGGGACATGACTGCCATTTTTTATGACATGATCCACAAGGAGATTGAATTTTATGTTGATGATGTCATTATTAAGCCGCGAAAGAGCTCAGATCATTTGAAAGATTTGAAGAAATTATTTGACAGGCTGAGATAGTATGATTTGAAATTGAATCCTGCAAAGTGCGTATTTGGTGTCCCTATTTGGAAGCTATTGGGTTTCATCGTAAGTAGGAAAGGCATATAATTGGATACTTTAAAAATAAAGGCTATCCAAGACTTACCTCCTCTAAGAAGTTGAAAGGACGTGATGATTTTCCTAGGTCGACTCAATTACATCAGTCGATTTATTACACAATCCATGATAATTTGTGAACTAATATTCAAGTTGATGAGAAATGATGATGCTACCAAATAGACAAAAGATTGCCAACAAGCTTTTGACAAAGTCAAAGAATTTTTATCAAATCCACCAGTTTTGGTGCCCCCAGAACTCGGAATGGCATTGTTGCTATATTTGTCTATATCAGATAATGCATTTGGGTGTGCACTAGGGAAACATGATGAAACGGGGAAGAAGGAGAAAGTTATATATTACTTGAGCAAGAAGTTCACGCCCTATGAAGCCTGGTATACATTACTGGAATGTACCTGTTGTGCCTTGACTTGGATTGCACAAAATTTAAAGTATTACATATATGCACATACCACTTTTCTAATTTCTAGAATGGATTCACTCAAGTATATCTTTCAGAAGCCCATGCATACCAGAAAGCTAGCAAAGTGGCAGATTTTACTAAGTGAATTTGACATTGTTTGTGTTACTCAAAAGGCGATCAAAGGACAAGTTTTAGCTGACCATCTTGCTGAAAACCATGGAGATGAAGAGTACAAGCCTCTTAACACTTATTTATTGGATGAAGAAGTTTTATTTATTGGAGAGGATGTTTCAAAAGAATATCCAAGATGGAGAATATTTTATGATGGTGCTGCAAACTTCAAAGGAGTTGGTATCGGGATAGTACTAATTTCATAATCAGGCCAGCATTATTCAATCTCAGCAAACTCAGGTTTCCATTCACTAACAATATGGCTGAGTACGAGGCTTGAATTCTTTGTCATAGAATGGTTGTTGATATGAACATACAAGAACTTTTGGTTATAGGGGATTCAGATTTAGGGGATTGTCAAGTACACAATGAATGGAGTGTCACTAACATGAAATTGCTTCCATATCTAGAATACGTGAAAGAGTTGCGAAAGAAACTCATCAAGTTTGAATTCAAACATGTCTCGAGAACTTAAAATGAGTTAGCATATGCATTGGCAACCTTGTCCTCTATGATTCAACATCTTGACAAGAATTTCGTAGATCCTATCAAGGTGAATACACAGGACCAACCGACATACTATCTTCAAGTAGATACAGAATCGGATGGAAAACCTAGTATTACGATATTAAAAGGTATATTAAGGAAGGAAACTATCCGGAGGGCATAACCAGTATTCAAAAGAGAACACTTCGGGGATTGGCAAATCACTTTTTCCTAAATAGGAAAATCCTTTATAGATGGACTCCAGAATAGTATTGTTAAGGCACGTCGACGCTCAAGAGGCGATCATGTTAGTCGAAGAGATACATGGGTGTATGTGTAGGACGCATATGAATGGTTTTATTTTGGCAAAGAAGATTCTCCGAGCAAGTTATTTATTGATGAAAATAGAAACAGATTGCATTTGCATTATGTGAAAATGTCATCAATGTCATATTCATGGTGATTTGATTCATGTTCTACCAAATAAACTCAATATGACGAGTTCTCCTTGGCAGTTTGTAGCTTGGGGCATGGATATCATCAGTCCTATAGATCCAGCTGCATCAAATATACATAGGTTTTGGTAGCTATCGATTATTTCACCAAATAGGTAGAATCCTCGTTGTACATGTCTATAACAAAGAAAGAGGTGACAGATTTTGTTCATAATAAAATTATTTGTTGATTTGGAGTTTCACAGTTAATTATAACTTTGTCGTAATATAGATTAAATGGTTTTGAAAATTTCAAATGCCCTGCACATAACTTCTAGCTAGTCTACATAGATGCCTTTTAATATACCGCATAAGTGTTTCAAATGCTTAAAAGGCACAATACATGGCTTTCAATTATTTTGCGTTTATGCTCTAAAATGCACCACATATGTACGCACAAATACTTTAAAATGTGTTAAAATGCACTGCACATGGCTATAATGGCTCTGCATAAGCACAGACGATTGTATAATCGCTTTAAATTAATTTAAAATGCACTACACGTGGGTTTCAATTACTTTTCATATATGCTCTAAAATGCACTAAACTAATGCTTTAACATATTTTAGAATGCATTGCATATGGCTTTAACAATCGCTTTAACAATTGCATATTGCATATTGCATATGGCTTTAACATATTTTAGAATGCATTGCATATGGCTTTAACAATCACTTTAAGTTATTTTGCACTATGTATGACTTCCATTTCCTTCTAAAGCACAACACAATCATTTTAAGTTATTTTGCACTATGCATGGCTTTTATTTTTTTCTTGTAAGGCACTGTACAATCGCCTTAAGTTATTTTGCACTATGCATGGCTTTCAATTTTTTCTATAGAATCACAAAATTACTTTCAAATACACTGCATAATTGCTTTTTGATAACTGCACAAAATCTTATGGATGCACCTAACAAATGCTTTATAGAAATCCATTGCTTGCAAAAGTTATTTTTCATAAATCATTGTCTTAGGAAAAAGCCTCCATCCATCAATCATTCAGCTTAAAATGACTCATCTTCATCATTTACTTAGTTTAAGGCCTCATTCTCATCGCCAGAAGGCATCATTCACATGAATCATCGGCCTAAAATTTCATTTTGCATAAGCTTTGTTTCCAGCTTTAAGACCACATTTGCAAAAAGTAATACCCTAGGTGTTATTTTCACTGAATGTATTTACTATTTATGTACTAATTATTTTATCTAGTTTAAGTTTTACAGGAACTTTAGCATAAAGGTGGAACTATCTCTAAGTAACGAACTAGGATAAAGCTAGCAGAATGTCAACTATCCCTGCCAGCGTCGACGATTCAAAGCTTGACTCGACTCAATTTTCAAAAATTCTCATATAACTTTCAACCTTTTCACAAATCTATCACATATTCCAGTACCATCATAAGCTGAAACTAGGACAAAATTTTGAGATTCTCTCCAAATTATTGCATAATATAATTTTTGAACTACATCGACCTAATTCTCCTCAAACCCAGGATATGTAGGTGACTCATAAACTAGGGTTTTGTCAAATTCATAATCACATTCATTCTAATTCTAGTTTCACCGTACCACTCTTTGACTGTAGCCTTCCCAGAATTGATCTAATTCATAAGTAATTGGTTTACGTCAACGTCTTCGTCCAAAGACTCTTTTCATCATCTTTGGTCTAAGAGGGACAAGCTGTTGAAACCCAATTTTGTTTCTCCTTTTCCTATAAGTAAGTTTATTACGCTTCTTAGTCCTGAATACTTTACCAAAATGATGTTTTGATCCTTCGTATCAATTTCAATAATTTTTGGCATCAACAGAATAATTTTTTCAACTGCATTCTTATTTGTTTATATATATATATATATATATATATATTGCATCGAGTAATTGAAAGATGACTCTCTACACTATTTTTAGAAAAAATATATATTAGTATGTTTACTTTTTCGTTAAACTCTAAAATAAATTTTGTCATATTGTTATAATATTTCCTAAATACAGTTCTAAAATATAATTATGTTTGTTAAGTTTATAAGTATGCATATACATTCATAAATTATGGAAAATTACTTAGGACAAAATAAGCATCATTAATTAATTAGGGAGAATTGTTAGAGAAACAAAATTTTCTTGGATTTGGGCCAAATCTTTAATTACAGCCTACAGATCCTTTTTTTCAACCATTTATTTTAGCCCCAAGTGGCTTGACCCAGCCCAAATCCTAATCCCCCAACTAAATCTCCTAACCCTTTAGTTTCTTCTCCATTCCAAGCAAACTAGATATCAATCAAACCAACATTGATAACTTTCACCTCTCCTTTCATCTCTGCGATGCTAATTTCTCCCTCATACAATCAGATAATAGCAATTTCAATGGTCCTCAACCCTTCCCATCCTTTTCCCGCCTACTCTCCATCAACTTTATTTCCTTTCTATCACTTATTTTTTCAATGAAATCATACCTTAAAAGTTTTTTCTATTCTTTTTCATCTCCACTACTGCTCCTAAAAAGATGAAGAGCAGGACTTCAGGATTTGGGTTTGTCATTTCTTTAATTCAGTGGGTCTGAGCTTGAAACCTCAAAATATCTCTTGACCCCTTCCACCTCAACCTAAAAATGTAAAATATTGTAGTCTTTTTCGTCTCTAATTTCATCTCCTTAATTCTCCCTGTGATTTGGGCTTCCCAAGAATTCAAAAGTTGAATTCTTGGAATTCTGGAAAGCCTCACTAGAGAACTATTGAAGCCTCTCTCAATTTAGCTATAAAAGGAGCCTTTGAGTTCCCATTTTTCATCAGCATAAAAAAATCAAGCAAAGGGAATACCCAAAAAAATTATTATATTATTATTCTCTCCCTCTTTCGAAGTTTGGTGAGAGTTCGAGTTCTAATTCAAATTTGAGTTTCAATCTCGGGCATGGAAGCTTTAGTTTGCCTCACCACATAAGGTAAACTCTATCCCATCTTGATTACGTTGCACTTAATTTTGTTAATCATTTATCATGTGGTTAGTCGAGATGATAGTCAACTGGTTCAAAGTATAAAAGTTTACAATAAAATAATTTTATGGGTTTGAATAGAGTAAATTATATTTCATTTAATTTACGTTATGTTTGGTTCGGTGTTTCCCTGCTCATTTGAATTTTTTCATTCTTGTTTGGATGACTATGAGTGTAAATACGAAAATGAAAATGGTGTGTGGATTTTGAATTTTGTACAAATTATATGATGTGTTTAAGGAATTTTTTTTTTTTGGTTTTTTTGTAAGTTTGGTCTAAATGAAACTAATAGATTCTGAGGATATGAATAGAGTGGGTTGTTATGTTTTACTAGTTGAAAATGCAAACTCAAAGTGGCAGTTCGT
Organism: Capsicum annuum; assembly: GCF_002878395.1. Lineage (NCBI taxonomy): Eukaryota > Viridiplantae > Streptophyta > Magnoliopsida > Solanales > Solanaceae > Capsicum > Capsicum annuum. Next base: position 178,352,436 of record NC_061114.1, on the reverse strand, counting down.
ATGTTGTTTGGTTTTATACATTCGCAGCAACTTGCCAACAAGTTCCATGAAGTTTTGAGTTCTAATACACTTTAGTGGACTGCTTGATACCATTTCTTGTTGTTTTAGATTTTTTTAACATCGTTCTATCGACTTAGTTACATGTTGATTTTTGTGTGTTGATAAGATGGTTTTTTTCCTATGCTTAACTGAGTTGTCATAAAATGTCAAAACTTGTAGTTTAGCTTTGAATAAGTTCTCTGAGGTTCACAGTTTGTGTCTGGTTAGTGGCTCGTATAAGATCAGTTCTATATTGGTTTGGACGTTTTCAAACATGGTGATAGATGTTTTAGCCTTTCTCCTGCCCTGTGCCTTTACAAGATGTCAGTAGGCTTTGGTTCAAGCTTTGCTCTCAAGAAAACCTCATACTTTCCCATGAATATGGTTCAATATTTTCCTCTCAATAACACAAGGATTCAAGCTTTAACACAAGGATTCAAGCTTTAAATTCATAATTTTTTCAATAATTCTTCGAATTAAGGTATGTGGGAGTTCATCCATAGGTCCCCTTCACCCATGGAGCCCAAAAAAATATTTTCTTTCAATTAAAGAATGAAATTTTATCATTATGATATTTTATAAGCTCAAGAAGATTGAATTTCATGTTTCTATGGTGATTTAAATTAAATTTAGCCTATGTATGATCCCATGCAAGATTTCATTTCCTCATGCTATGAATTTTGTTTCCCATGTCATACTCAAGTAAATTTCATGTTGTTGAATTGAATGCTCATGTTTAGAATATCCCCATACTTTATTCAAGTGAATTCCATGATAGATCCTAAGTTCATGATTTTTAGAGAACATTCCTGTGTTTTAAATTCATGCTTTCCACATGTTTAATGAAATTCCCATATCATGTTCAACTAGTTTCAAAATGAATCCCCAAGTTATGAATATTGCCATGTAACTCTATTGTTCCCCCACATTTAAGATATCTTTATGTTCAAGCTATGATCTCTACATGATGTGATGAAATGCCCATGTCCTATTTCAAGAAAATTTTATGTAAATCCCAAATTCATGATTTAATTATGTAATCATGTCATGCTTTCATGTTTAAAATATTCCTATGCTCAATTTTATGGTCCTCATGTGTTTGATAAAATGCCCAAGTGATGGATTTCTTTGAATAATGCTTTCTTACTATGGTTTCGAAGATTTAGTGTGCACCAATTATTATTGTTATACAGTCCTGGGGGGTTATGAATACCCAAAATTTATATGTTAACCTAGTTTTTCGTATCTATAGGATGATTTTAGTTATACCATAAGAAATATCATTCAACCAGTGATATGGTTAGTTGTGAGTCCAATTAATCTTAGCTCAGTCCAGTTTCAGTTCTAGTATCAATTTACACATTAATAATTACCTCAGAATCCGTATGCACTTTTATTTTAGAATACCATAACCAGAGCTAATCAGTTATTAGTTACCAGTGCATGCACCAGTTAGTAATCTATGTTAGTTCGGTTGGGAGTAGGATTCAGCACCAAGTAAACTTAGGGACGGGGGAATTCCTGCCAGGTTAGGGTGTGACCCTTAGTAGCAATCCCTGAGTTACAAAACTATGTAGCCATCATAGGTTGAGATATCTTTCTGCCAGATAAGGGTTGACACATCTCACAAGAGTTTTCCTACCAGTGAGGGTTGACAAAATGTCTTTCTTCCAGTTAGGGATGACTCATAGCCATTGTTAGTACCCGTGGCACGGTACTAGCACCCTTCCAACTAGGGTCACAGGTTGGACCCCAATTAGCTCAACTTTGGGGCATGTCGGTTAGATGATACCTTCCACAGTTTTAGTCAGTATTCAGTGTATTCTCATTTCAAGTTTACTTGACCAAGTGTACAAATTTTCAGTTATACAGTTTACAGTCTTTCAGATTTTAGACTTATTTCAAATTATAGATTTATGCTTGGTTTTAAATTCTCATATATTACAGTTTTCATGCATTCATGCTCAGTTATCTCAAGTTATTCAGATAGTCCTTACCTTATATGCATAGTACTCTATAGTTTCAGTCCAGTTGTTCAGACTAAGTACAGTTCAGTTTTACATGACCAGTATTCAGTTATCAGTCATTCAGTACATTAGATAAGCTTAGTATATTTTATGTTAGTCTCCATCGCGTAGTTTCAGACCTAGTATTCATACAGTACCCATGTTTTATGATTTTCCCAGCTTCAATTCTACTTATATTCTAAAAAGAAAAGTTTTAATAAACTAAGTGTAGTGATTCACCAGCTTATCAGATTATGGTTGTTACTCATGCTTTAAGATATTTTAGCTTTTAGTTTATTTCAGTCTCTTGGTGAGTCTACTTACACCTAGTCATGCATGTTTTAAGATTACATATGAAATCAGTTTTACTTATTGCATCCACCCCTAAATACTCAGTACATTCCAGAAGTATTGATCCACATATACATCTATATGCTACATTGTCTCATAATGTAGGTACCAGTTATAGCCTACACATCATGATCAGACAGTTGCAGTTTCCAACCAGCAGGTGATGAGTTCTCTTATTTTGGAAACTCCAGACAGTTTTAGTTCATGTACAGTTTATTTATTTTTTTCATATGTTTTGATTAGTGGTAGTTGGAGACATGTCCCAACTATCTATAGTCGGTACAGTAGAGGCTTCCTAGATTTTAGTCACATTCAGTTATGTAATTTCAGTTTCTTTCTTCAGATTTATAAGATTGTAAAACTTTATCAGTTACATACTATTTTAGATTTTCAGTATGATTATGTTTCCGCATAGCAGAACTTGTTATTTAATGTATTAGAATTCAGTTGCTTAACAGTATGCCAGTTCATGGGTTTGCTTGGGATCACTTGTAGTTCCAAGCATCGTATGGCATCCAGGTTGTACTCTCGAGGCATCGCAAACTTAGAATCAAAATATAGAGTTTAAGTGTCCTGGGTTTTCTATGAAGTCGTGTCTAGTAGAGTCTTGCAGAATGGTACGGAGATGTCTGTACATTTCTTTGAGAGGCTACAGGTCATTTAGGAAATATTTCCCTTCTTTCATATCTCAAATCATGCTATAGAAAGGTTCTCTAAGAAATTGGTGTAGATTCTCATCATGCTCCACTCATATCAACTCTACCTTACTTTCAAGGTAACAAAACACTGAAGCTTAAATTTCTACAGATAGAGCTTTCTCAGACAGTCCCCGTAGATAGTTGTGGGATTGCACACAGGCTCAAAAGTATCCTATATGTTCCATCATGTTCCAAAGTTTTAAAGATTTTATTCATGACTATTAAAACTCATGCACTAATCCAAGGTTAGATGTTCTTTCAGATCCCTCCTCAGAATCCTATAACAGATGTGATCTAGAGTTAAACGCATGAATCCAAAAGTTTAGCAGTATTAGAATTGGGATAGCATTATCCAGATTGAGCAGATTATGTATTCATAGGGCTAGTTGTACGAAAGGTGAATAGTAGGCTTGAATAGTATATGCAAGAATTTAAGTTTATTAATTTTAAATTAAGTATAATGATGTGTTTATGATCTATAAGTGTACCCGAGCTGATGGGATTGCATTATTTCTAAGTTTTAAAGTATGTGTTGAGAAGAGTGCAAGTATGTGATGATGATTGCAGAAGCTAAAGAAAGTTAAGGGTAGTATATTCTATGGAAGTTTAGTATTTATGTATTTCGTTATACCTCATGCTCTAGAGTAAAGTGGTTGTATCTCAATAAGAGTTTGTTAAGTGGTTCACAGACTTAGAATGATTGCTTAAGGCTAAGGGGCAGATGATAGAACAAGTAACCAAGTCAGGCTCTGAGATTTTAGTAGTAGTGTCAATATGTGTAGAAAAGAAGTAAGGGAGGATGATTCCCAACCTATTCTTATCTCAGTGTAAAGTTTTTCAGTCATTACAACATCTACTCATGCCTTACATGTCATCTCTATCATCACAGCTCATATTCATACACTTTATAGAAAATCATGTACGCTTCTAAATCCTAGTATAAGCAGTTCCAGTTTACTAGACAGTAAAAATCATATTCTATGACATAATGAACTCCAAACTCAGGTCATGTAGCTCATGACTCCTGTACCCATGCCTTACAGTATGTTCAATTCTAGGTGCTCATTCTACACTCCTAATGATCAGCAAAATTTAGATTTATGTCATGTATGTCCTCAGTTCAGAACTCTCTGACAAATTTATGTCATTGATTATTTATTTCTCAGGCCTCAGTTGATTGTCAAAGTTATTCTTTTATGTTTTAAGTCCTTATGCTCTAACCTTTTAGTGACCTCTCCTTATGTCATGATTAGTTGAAATTCTATGTGTATTTTCTTAGGGTATTGCATGGAAGTTTTAAGGATAGAGGTTTAGAGAATATGAGAAAGATGTTTTTGTGGTTGTTTTCCTATAAGTTCATGTGTGGTTATTAAGATAAGCTTGAATGTCATGTTAGTGTACAAGTGGAGTGTATAGTTGAGTATGAGCTTTTAGTCTGCTTCAGTCCATATAGCCAGTAATTCAGTTTAACGATCAGATAGACAAGTTCCTATGGTTTTCCATCTTTCCTATTTATGAGGTAATTCATGTCCATGCAAATTTCGAATTCATCTCAATTTACGCATATGCATCAGTTTCAAATTCCATATATTCAGTCATGATTCAGTCCATAAGCATCCCAAGCATCATCTCGGTCTTTACTTAGTATTTTATCCAAGTCAGTATCATTCGCGGGACGAAGTATCCCAAGGGGGAGATGTAATACCCCGAGTATTAATGTACAAAACCTTTCATCTTTTCTTCACGAAATAAGATCCACCTTAAAGTAATGGTTACTCATAAGTTGACTCTCTCTTTTCTATCTCAGCCTTATGACCATTCTCATGTCATTGCATATATTCATGAAATCAGTCAGTACATGTATTATGCTCAGACTCAATTATACAATCATGCTCCAAGTCATACATTCAAAATATGATCTTATTTACCTTCGTACAGTACTCTCAGTCTAACCAGTCTCATTCGAGGATGAATGTTCCCAAAGGGGAGATAATATAAGACCCCGCATTTTTGGGCTAGTCTTTGAACCATATTCCTACATGCCTAAGCTATAATCTAAATGATTCCCATGTGAATATAAGCTTTATGATCTTTATCCTCGTGTTTGATATGATTTAAAGGTGAAAAATGTTCATAAGAATGACTTAGAACAAAGTTGAGCTAAGATCATTTGATTCGTCCAAAATTTGGTATTCGATTCTACAAAGGTCTACTTTAAATGTGTATAAATTATAATATACGTGGAATTTTTTAGATCAAGACCCACCAAATTGTAGATAATTGAATCAACTTTCCAACTACACCAATTTCTCCTAAATTCGATACCCGAGCAAAAAGTTACAGCCATTTTTGTGAGAGGTAGTAAGCTGAAGCGATATGGCCGTGCTACATGGGTTATTGCACCGGGATAGGTGAGGCGCCCCGGGCTCTACTCCCCCGGGCTAAAGGGGGAAGTGCCTTGTCCATGCTCCAACTGTTTTAAACTCCTTAAGGGTCAAAGGTCACTTTGGTCCTTTCCTCTCAACCCTCAAACGTCCAAAGGACGATTTAAATCCAATAGGGCAATATTTTCCAATCTTCTTCAAGATTTGCTCTCAAGGAACCCTCATACTTTCCCATGAACAAGTTTTAAGCTTTATCTCTCAAGAATACAAGGATTGAAGTTTCAAATTCATGATTTTTTTCAATAATCCATCGAATTAAGGTATGTGGGAGTTTATTTATGGGTCCCCTTTCACCCATGGAGCCCAAAAAACCCTTTTATTTTAATTAAAGAATGAACTTTTATCATTATGATATTTTATAAGCTCAAGAAGATTGAATTTCATGTTTCCATGGTGATTTAAATTAAATTCAGCCTATGTATGATCCCATGCAAGATTTGATTTTCTCATGCGATGAATTTTGTTTCCCATGTCATACTCAAGTAAATTTCAAGTTGTTGAATTGAATGCTCATGTTTAGAATATCCCCATTCTTTATTCAAGTGAATTCCATGATAGATTCTAAGTTCATGATTTTTAGAGAACATTTCCGTGTTTTAAATTCATGCTTTCTACATGTTTGATGAAATTCTCATATCATGTTCAACTAGTTTCAAGATGAATCCCCAAGTTATGAATTTTTTCATGTAACTCTATTGTTCCCCAATGTTTAAGATATCCTTATGTTCAAGCTATAATCTCTACATGATGTGATGAAACGCCCATGTCCTATTTCAAGAGAATTTCATGTAAATCCCCAATTCATGATTTTAGTTATGTAATCATGTCATGCTTCCATATTTAAGATGTTCCCATGTACAAGTTAATGGTCCCCATGTGTTTGATGAAATCCCTAAGTGATGGGTTTCTTTGAATAATACTTTCTTATTATGGTTTCGAAGCCTTAGTATGCCCTATTGTTATTGTTATCGAGTCCTGGGGTTATGAATACATGAAAGTTTTCCGTATCTATAGGATGATTTCATTTATACCATGAGAAATATCATTCAGTCAGTGATATGGTTAGTTGTGAGTCCAATTAATCTTAGCTCAGTCCAATTTCTGTTCCAGTATCAATTTACACATTAATAATTACCTCAGAATCCATATGCACTATTATTTTAGAATACCATGACCTGAGCTGATTAGTTATTAATTATTAGTGCATGCACCAGTTAGTAATCCATATTGGTTCAGTTGGGAGTAGGATTCAGCACCAAGCGAACCCAGGGATGGGGGAATTCCTGCCAGGTTAGGGTGTGATCCTTAGTAGCAATCTCTGAGTTACAAAACTACGTAGAAAGTTTAGGTTGAGATATCTTCCTGCTAAATAAGGGTTGACACATCTCGCATGAGTTTTTCTTCCCGTGAGGGTTGACAAAATGTCTTCCTTCCAGTTAGGGTTGACCCACAACCATTGTTAGTACCCGTGGCACGGTACTAGCACCCTTTCAACTGGGGTCACAAGTTATACCCCAATCAACTCAACTTTGGGGCATGTCGGTTAAATGATACCTCCCACAGTCTCAATCAGTATTCAGTGTATTCTCAGTTCAGGTTTGCTTGACCAAGTGTATAGACTTTCAGTTGTTCAGTTATATAGTTTACAATCTTTAAGATTTCAGACTTATTTTAGATTATAGATTTATGATTGATCTTATATTCTCATATATTACAGTTTTTATGCATTTATGCTCAGTTATCTCATGTTGTTCAGATAGTCCTTACCTTATATGCATAGTTCTCCACAATTTCAGTCCAGTTGTTCAGACTAAGTACAGGTCAGTCTTACATGACCGGTATTCAGTTATCATCCATTCAGTGTATCAGATAATCTTAGTATATTTTATGTCAGTCTCCATCACATAGTTTCAGACCCAGTATTCATACAGTAGCCATGTTTTACGATTTTTCCCAGCTTCAATTCTACTTATATTCTAAAATGGAAAGTTTAAAGAAACTAAGTATAGTGATTCATCGGCTTATCAGATTATGGTTGTTACTCGTGCTTTAAGATATTTCAGCTTTCATTTTATTTCAGTCTATTGGTGAATCTACTCACACCTAGTCATGCATGTTTTAAGATTACGTATGAAATTAGTTTTACTTATTTCATTCACCCCTGCATACTCAGTACATTCCAGAAGTACTGATCCACATATATGTCTATGTGCTACATTCTCTCATAATGTAGGTACCAGTTATAGCCTACGCATCATGATCAGACAGTTGCATTTTCCAGCTAGCAGGTGATGAGTTCTCTTATTTTGGAAACTCTAGACAATTTTAGGTCATGTACAGTTCATTTATTTTTTTCATATGTATTGATTAGTGGTAGTTAGAGGTATGTCCTAACTATTTATAGTCAGTATAGTAGAGGCTTCATAGATTTCAGTCAGAGTCATTTATGTAATTTCAGTTTCTTCTTTCAGATTTATAAGATTGTAAAACTTTATCAGTTACATACTATTTCAAATTTACAGTATGATTATGTTTCCGTATAGCAGAACTTGTTATTTAATATATTATAATTCAGTTGCTTAATAGTATTCTAGTTCATGGATTAGCTTGGGATCACTTGTGGTTCCAAGCACCGTGTGGAGTCCAGGGTGTACACTCAGGGCGTTACATTATCTCCACCAGATATAGCCAACACAATTCAGTAAAAGTAGCAAGCAACTTTATCATATTTTCCTACAATTAAAGGTAAATAAATCATATAATAGAACACACAGCAAAGCTGAAAATATACGCAACAAATCATTTTAATCACCTAACCAAAACCAGGGGACAATTTTAGAGAGACTACAAAAAACTTACAAGAAACCTTTTAGGAAGCCACTTGATTTTTTTCGTTGTTGTTTTTCAAGAAAATATTAGCAAAAAGATACCAAAATGTGCAAAATAAAAGAGAAATAATGTTAATGCAGAGGCCACTAAAGCAAAAGATAAATCCTTTACCTTTACCAGATATAGCCATACATGTAAATGCTTGTAAGAACAAGAGAAACACAATTCAGTTTAAATAAAAAATAGCAGGCAATTTTATAAGATTTTTCCATAATCAAAGCTGAAAACCCCATACAACATAACACTCAAGAAAGTTGAAAAAATACCTAATAAATCATTTTGACCGCAGAATCAAAAAAGGAAACAACTTGAAGAGATTACAAAGAACTTGGCTCGACCCATCTGATCTTTTTGGTGTTATTTCAAGAAAATATGAGCACAAAAAGAAAAGATGTAAAGACCAAAATGTTCCAATAAAAGAGAAATAATGGTAATTCAGAGACCAATACAATTAAAAGATAAATTCTTTATCTCCATCAAGATATAGTAAGAACAACAAAACATAATTCAGCAAAAAAACAGACAAGTTTATAACATTTTTCCACAATCCATATAACATAACACACAACAAAGTTGCTACAAAAATAAAGCGACAGTAGAGAGACAATATGATGCTTCCTTCCTTAACAAAATATAGCGAAAAGGTCATAATCGAAATATTCTAGTGCGCACTATTTTGAAAAGCATAGAATATCACCTCTCGGTATACAAAGGTAATTAACACCAAAAGTATTAGGGCAGAATACAAAATCATCCACATGAGTACATCATAAAGTACACGGCTGAATTAGATTTTTCTATGACCAGCAAGAGATTAATAGAATTTTAGATTTTTACTGAAGTACCTTTTTTGATAGAATACTAGTTACAAATTCGATTGACAATTGACAAGCTGAATTTGGCATATCTACACCACCCATAATAAATTAGCCAAATCAGCAAAACTCAGATAAATGGACAGGTAATCAATATTGTTTTCTTGGAGAAAAATTAAAATTCACTTGACAAAACGAAACTAGTACAAAAAAGGTCAACATGAAATTATGAAAGTAGTTTCAAACTTGAAAGTAGCATGAAGAGTTTCAAAAACACCATTTATAGCCTCCAATAGCAAAAGTATCATAGTATAGTTTCTTTATATTCAACCTAGAGAAGTTATCTATCTACTAAGGAAACTTGAAGATTGAGGATCCTCTGGTGGATGGTTTTTCACATTTTCTGCTTATATATGAACATGCTTCACTTTTCAACGTGTGTAAGCTGAAGTTTGCAGATGAAATTGGAATTACGTTATCATGAATAGGCGAAAGTTGTAGCCTTTACTAAGGGTAAGTCCAGTATCGGCAAGACCTAAATCTACTCCAAGACTGAAGCCCCCTCTCCACCTTGAATTCCACTTTCGTTGAACAACATTTGGGGGAATTTCCTCCATTGATACCGCTCGTATTGCCTCAACTTTTAAAGTTAATCGGAGAGAGCAAAAACTCTACCTTAATTGGACACCCACAATAGCCAAATTTTTAGAATTTTTGAAGTCGATTTGTTTTGGGGGCAAAATGATATATGTTTGTGAGATATGCTTATTTGAGGGATATATTTACTTTATTTTTTATTGTTTGGCCAATTAAAAATTGAAGCAATACAAGGAAGACGTAAATATTTTAGTGAAAAGTTTAAGTCACACTTTTAAAGTGTTGTCCTTAAAATTATTAAAAGACACGCTAAAAGTGCATTTAAATATGTAAATAAGCATTGTCAATTAGATCATGATTTGGTAACGCCTATAAAGTGTGGCCTATATCATTATAGATCACACTTTCAAAGTGTTATTAAAAATAATATGGTCAAAAGCTAAAAACTAAGGCTACGCCTCAAAAGTGTAACCAAATATATTTTAGGCCACATTTTATAAGTGTGGTCCAGATTTAGTGTAGTCGAAAAACAAAAATGTTGTAGTGTACTACATAGAAAGGCGAGTGAGCAGGCAACTGACAGTTGTCATGCCTGCTTCCAGCTTGCCTGTTTTTGGTCAAGAGTTTGTAATTTCATTTTTTTTTAATTTAGTTATTTTTTTTCTTTTTAATCTGTTATATATTTGAAAATTGCGTAAAGTATTATAAATTATAATTAACAATTTAAATTTTATTTCAACACACATAAACAATATTGATTGACTCAAAATTTTATCAGTGCAAAATTGAGATATAGGAAGTTATACATTATTTTAAAATATTGTGAAAAATAATATAAATTATAATAATTAACAACTTAAAATATTTGAAGGTTGTATACAAAATTAGTTTGACTTTCCAAATTCTATCAATGTCATATAAATTGAAAAATTAGAAACTTAAAATATCTAAAAACTATATAACAAATTTAGTATAGTTCAAGTCTTGAAAACAATCTCTGGCAAAAATGCACAGTAAGATTGTGTACAGTACACCCTTATGGTGGGGCTCTTTTTCGAACCCTGTGCATAGCGGGAGCTTTAGTACACTAGGCTATCTCTTTTATATGGCCAAATATATCGACAAACACCTCAACTTGACACGATCTTTAACTTTGCCACCTTAAGTGAATTTTGTTCATTTTAAGCACCTAAACCAGCTACAAACTGTATCATTATGACACCTTTTTGCATCAGATCTGGTGTATGAGGTGCACTCGCGCCGACGTGGATTAAACAAATATTGAATTTGTGTCAACTCATTTTAAATCGTCATATCATTATATACACCCATAATTTTTTTAAAAGACCAAAATCATCTTCCCCACTCAATCCAAATGGAGGTTGAATTTTTTATTTCTTTTATGAGGTTTTTTAACTAAGGTATTTCCATACCCACAAATTGAAACTAGTTAAAGAAAACACATCTCTTTCAGTCATTCTATCAAAAACTTTGTAGCATCCTACATAATATTGAAAACCGCATACATATTAATCAACAAATTAAACACAAATAAATTTGACTCACTCATTCCTCACCAACAATCCGTGAGCAATTCTTTCATGAATAACTGATCTTTGATGTGCATAAGACAAAACAATGAAAGTGAAGGTATACTCATCGGGAAGAACCCGAATGAGGTGGTCTAAATTCAAGAATTGGCGAAAAAGATTAAAACTTTTGAAAAAAAATTAAATTTTTTTAGAAATTAGAAAATTAATTAACAAAAGAAAACATGGGGTACTGTAGGGAGTTGAAGAGGTTTGGTGCTTAATCTTATAAACCAAATTTTAGTTTAATAATATTCTTTAAGAGTTAATTATTATATTGATACAATATATTACTCTTTGTGTTTGAATTAGTAACTCAATTTTATTAATTTTATTGAGTAGATATAGTTTTAGACAAATTTTTATTTTCTTCACTTTTTAGATTATGTTATTAGAAGTGATATAGAAAAAACATTCAAATAAATTATTTTCTACAAAATAGAGGAGGTTTGGGAGTACCGTCAAAGGAGTTTGAGCTTGAAAAATGGTAGAAGATGGTGGAATAAAAAAATTGGAAAGAAGACAAAATTAAATAATAACATTGTCACGCTCCTAAAAGCGAGTGTTCTACACTCACTGTCATATTAGCGCAAGGTGCCAAAGTGACATAGTTTATGACTATTTAGGTGCTTAAAATGGACACTGGCTATTTAAGTTACCAAAGTGAAAGATCATGTCAAGTTGAGGTTCCTATTGATATGTTTGGCCTTTTTATATAACAAATTTGATTGACTTTCTCAAATATTCCATCAGTGCTACATAAACTGAGACAGAAAAAATAGCATATAGTATTTAAAAATTATGTCAAAATACTATAAATCAATAATTAACAACTTACAGAATTTAAATATTATACAAGAAAAAAATTGGTTAAATTTTTCAAATTTCATCTGTATTACATAAATTGAGATTGAAAAAAGTAACATACATTGGGCTCGTGCTGCATGGACTCCTATATCTAGTTATTTTATAGAAAAAATAACATAAGCATACACCTTAACTTATCATATTTGCACAAATCTCCATCCTTACAAAGTAATTACAAAAACTTCGTTCCAAATAATTATGTATCTTCGTTGGATGCGTCAAGAGCTAATTATGTATGTCGACAGAGTCAAAATCGAAAATAATATATCGGGAGCTAATTATGTATCTTCGTTGAATGTATTATGTATCTTGACAGATTCGAAATAAAAAAAAAGTATATCAGAAGCTAATTATGTATCTTTACAAAACAAAAAATGTATCTTTATTGAATATATCGGGAGTTAATTATATATCTCAAAAGATTCAAAACCAAAATTTTAATAATTATATAAAATATCAAAATTTTCTGTAATTAAATTTCAAACTAACAAAATTTATGTGTTTTTGCTATTTTATAACTACTCTGCTAGCCATGTGATAATATAATCAAATACTGTTTTTTTTTTCTTTTAATTTCCCTGCTGATTAAGTAGCCCGGTAGTATAGTACAAGTAGTATAGTAGTATGACATAAAATGTTGGGGAGCCAGGTAGCAGTTTAGCACTTCCCTGGTGTTAAATAGTTGGCAGGTTTATATTTTGCTCATCTCTTAAGAAAAAATTAATTTGGAGCGTGTTTGATTACTATATAATATTAATTTTTTTAATATTATTTATTTATATGTTTTCTAATTGTAGAATAATTAACATTAAGGATAGAGTTGAAAAAAATAATTAATAATCTCTTTTTTTAAAATTAATAATTATTTTAAAATTAATATCTTTAATAAACATGTTAACTATTTTAAAATAAAGAATTATTTTGCATTTTACCTCTCTCATATTAAATGCTGAAGTTGAATATGTAGGCCCTTGTTGATTTTGTAGCAGGATGCATGCTTCCACCTTACTCCTTTTTCTGCAACAGTATGGCCTACCATGAGCTTCAAAGTTCGCCTGCTTTTCTTTTAAATCTTTTGGTACAGCAATAATCAACTGATTGGAGAAATAAAGATTTTATTGTAAGAACATAACCGTTCTTCAACTACTTAACTGAAAATGGAATTAAATATAGGTTGTGTTTGGTATAAAGAAAAATGTTTCTTAAAACATATTTTCTTAGAAAACTGGTGGGCTTCTTTTATATTTTTTTAGGAAAAGGACACTCTACAGTACTTTTTAAAATAAATAGCCCAAGTTTAAAATTTTTTCAAAAAGTGATCAGTCGAATATAATATTTTCGTTTTATAATCATTTTCTAATTTGGATCATTGTTCATATAAAAATACTGATACAGTTTATATATAATATTGATAGAGTATTCAACTTGGGTAATTCAGCCCTTTTAAAAATATTTCAATATTTTTTTACTATAAATTTTTTAACTGATCTAATATTCTTTTTTATTATTATTTAGAAATAATAATTAAATTATATATAAACGATATAATTGTTAAATAGAATATGTATTCATATAAGATATATGCATTGAAATTGTATAGTTCTATCAAATATGTATATATATAAAATATATATAAAAAATATATAGAAAGTTTATGAAAATTATATAATTGTTGTATAAAACGTGTAAAAAAAAAGTACAACTATTGTATAAATTATGTATCAAAACTGTATAATTTTCGTATAGAATATTTATATGTATAAGATTTGTATAGAAACTGTATAGAAGGTGTGTAGAAACGGTATAGAACAAGCCAATAAATTGAAATGACTAGAAAGTGGAATTTAAAT